>NC_045426.1:157430812-157733312 GCF_902635505.1 Sarcophilus harrisii | reverse complement strand
AAGTTACTTAAAAAAAATAAAACTATGCAAAAAAGGTGAAAATACCAAGTATTGATCCACATTTAGTTTCCATAGATCTCTTTCTGTATGTGGATGGTTCTTCCCATCATAAATCTAATGGAATTGGCCTGAATCACCTCACTGTTGAAGAGTCACGCCCATCACAGTTGATCATCACATAATATTGTTATTGTTGTGTACAATGTTCTTTTGATTCTACTTACTTCACTTAGCATCATAAGTTCATGTAAGTTTCTCCAGGCCTTTCTGAAATGAGCCTATTCATCATTTTTAATAGAAAAATAATATTCTATAACATTCATATACCATAACTCATTCAGCCATTTCTCAGCTGATGAATATCCACTTAATTTCCAGTTCCTTGCCATTACAAAAAGGGCCGCTACAAACATTTTGAGCATCAAAAATGTTTGTGTTAATTGCTAAATTCCATTTCAAGAAGAGTCATTCCTGGCACAAAATCAATGAGTTACTGAAATCTCCAGTCCTGTATAAGATCACAGATGGATTCATACATTTTGAGCTGGAAAAGACTCCAAAGCCATCTAGTCTAATCCCCTCTTTTTACACATGAAGAAAATGAAACTCAAGACAATTAAGTAATTCACCTAAAATTGTAAAAATGTTATAGGCTAGAGGGTAAATTTGAACCTCTGGCTCCAAAACCAACTCTCTTGCCACCATTCCAACTAAAAGTGGAAAGAGCAGGGGATGTCATATTCAATGCAAAATTCATGTGAACCTTCCAATTAAAAGAAAATAACAAGCAGCTAAATGAAGAGTTAAAAGTGTATTAAAGAGAGAGAGTCAGATGACTTGAGTTATGTTCTTCACCCACACAGAGAGGAAACAGAGAAAGCTGCTGCAATGCTGCAACAATAAAATGAATGCCACTTTCACTTTGGGATATCTCCATCCTGTTTTACTAATGAGAAATGCTAATAATTCAGCTGAGTAGATTATGATGAAAAGCATACAAAAGCATAAGTATCTTTTGTTGATACTGGTCTCTTTTCCTTTCCACATGTTTCCATTAACTCTAGAAATCCAGCTCCTATTTTTCATCATTCACTGTCACATTCAATGACTATGTATATGTAACATAGTTACTCTGTGGAAAGGTCAACTTTTTTATTTCATTTGGAAATTAGGCTCCTAAGGACAATATAAAGCTAGTGACAATAAGATTGACCATGAATCTTGAAACATTTTTACAAACACTGGATAAATAATTCTTTTGACACCTAGATGAAGTAGATACTGTTTTCTTCATGCTGCAGCTGGTGAAGTCACTTCTACACTATGTTTAGATAGCTTATTTCACCCAAGTATTTACATGCTTCCAATTATCATCTCCACCTTATACTTTCAAAGAATATTATGACTGTTATCTTTTCAAATGTCTTAAGTATTATTAGTCACACCCTCTTCTTATAGGGGGGAAAAAACAAGTGAAATGACTTATCCTAAGTCCTAAGGTAAAGTAGCAAAAAGTACTGGGAGTCTAGATCTCAAGTCTTTTTTCATTCTTCTGTCTTTGCAGCGAAAAGAAGCCCTATGATCGGCATAAAACCTAAGGCATCTTAAAGAACAAAGCAGATCCATCAAGGCACTATGGAAGCAATTCTACTGTATTTTAAAGTGAATATATGAAAACTTAATGAGTGGTTACCTGTGCAAGCTAATAATCCATTCAGCTTAGAACAGGATCAGACAACTATGGAGAAATTGTATTATAGGGCCTTGAGACTAATATAGTTCTGATAAAGAAAAGCCACATTAGAAGAGTCTTTCAAAGTGTGTGTGTGTGTATGAGAGAGAGAGAGAGAGAGAGAGAGAGAGAGAGAGAGAGAGAGAGAGATACGGAGAGAGAATGTTTTTTGAGTAACCTTTGTTTCTCTTCTCATTGAAGTATCTAAATATTCTGGACTTTATATTAAAAATAATCATACTATGATTTAGGAAACCCACTACTGTCACCCCAATAAGGACAAAGACAGAAACAAAGATCTAAGATATACCCAAATATTCATAGCAACACTCTTTGTAGTATAGTAGAAACAGCAACAAAGCACCCTGAGGGTAAGACATGAGGCAGCATATATTTTGTGGATCAAACTACCTCTTCTCAGATATTGGTACACACAGTTGAGAATACTGAACACAAAATGTCTGGGAACAGCAATGGCTTCCAGACTAACAACTCTATCTATCCCTAATAGCCATCACAGAGGAAACCAATCACTATTGAGAATGAGACCCTCATGGCTCTCTACCAAAGCCAATAACCAATCAAATGGCATTAATAAGGCAGGGCCTCACATCTAAAATAGAAGTGACCCATTTTCAGATTCAATATGTTAATTGCCTCAACAGGTGTTAAAGCCCCTACCTCCTCAGCAATCATATCTAATAAAGAACTGGAAAGAAAGTTCTCATTACCAAAGTTGCTAGCACTGTCAAGTCAGAAGTAGAGTTATATTAAAAGAAATTGCATTTTAAAAGTTGCATTACCAAATGTTTTGCTAATATGACCCAACAACCACAGGTACTTTCCATTTGACTTGTAGCTGGAAATTCCTACATTGTTTTCCTTCCTTTATATAATACAGTGAAAGTTCCTTCAGAGCAAGAATTGCCTTTTCTTTCTTTCTTTCTTTCTTTCTTTCTTTCTTTCTTTCTTTCTTTCACCTCTAGCACTTAGCACAGTGCTTAACACATAACTATTGTTAAATTTTCATTCAATTACTCATTCATCCATTCATTCATATTTCTGGTGATCCATACAATTTATGCCAAACAATAATATAAGAAATAATACAAAATACAAGAATGTTACTTTAGTAACAACTTCCCCCACCCCCAATCTCTATCTCTAGTACGTCTTCTATGTATAATGCATTATAGTAGGTACTGAAGGGGAATACAACAATAAATTTCCTGCCCTTTCAAGGTTTAAAATTTATGAAAAGAGATAAAGCCTATAACCAATTAAATGGCACTAGGTAGAGAGTGACAGAAGCTCAAAGAAGAGACCTGGACAAAATATTTTTGGAAAATCTAAGGGAGATGCAAACATTTTCAGCTGGGGTGAAGGAAGGGGACAGGAATCAGAAAAGGCTTCATGGTAGAGAAGATGTCAGAGTTTAGTATTAGAACAAGGCAGAAATGAGAAAGCATTTTACAGCATGGAAGAATAGCCTGAAAAACTGCAGAAGTAGGAGGTGACAAGATGTATTGAGGAAAGACAGGTAAATGTTTAACAATTATCTCTCTGAAAAAAATTTGCATGATGCAGTTTTATTTTTAATTGCATTAATTAATATTTTCTCCATCACTATTTAAATTTTAGACAATCAACAAAACAAATTCTGATTTGTAGTATTTGCCTATTTCTAAGGTCTAAATGCTAAAAATGAATATTTAATCTCAGATATTGGTCAGAGTCAAACTAGATCCAGCAGATTATCTGAGAACAGTAATCTGACTTAAAAGGCAGAGAAAATCTTTTGCTATTTAGAATATAGCAATATCTCAGGAATCAGAGGACTTCGAGTGATATCAAACTTTGATTTTTTTTTCTCATGTATGTCTTTAGGGAAGTTACATTCCTCCTTTTACCTATAAAATGAGAGGTCTTAGATTCTTCCTGCTGTAGACCTATTATTCTATGTGCATTCATGGACAAGTCTCAATCTAAGATTCTATTTTCTTATAGGCCAACTGGAGGAAAAAATAGTTGTAGTTATAAGGATCAAATAAGACATTATAGATAAAACTCTTTGCATTAGGTCATTGTGAGAACTAAATATAAGAATATATGCAAAGCAGTTTGCATACCCAAAAGCACGATATAAGTTATAACTCTTAGTAACAAAAAGTTCGTAAAGGGGAATAATGTGAATTATAGTGAGAAAGGTTGGATGGAAACAGATTGTGGAAGCTGTTAAATGTCAAGCTAAAGCATTTATATTTTATTCTATTAACAACAGGAAGCCACTCAAGGTTTTCAGCTGGGAAGTGACATGGCCCTAAGATACAGCAGGAAGATTATTTTGGGAACAGTGAGAAAGATGGAATGTAGAAGAGGAATGCTGACGGTAGGAGGGCCAGATAGGAAGCTTTCGCAAATGTCTAAGTGAGAGGTGATAAACACACGAACAAGAATATGAAGAACAGAGTAAGGATAGGAAAGATATTTGGGAGGCAAAATTAATAGAACTTTAAAACTACACTGGATGTGGAGTTGAGGGAGAAAAAGAAGTCAAAAATGATTCCAAGGGTTTTTGTTTCAGATCAAGAAAATGGTGTCAAAAGGAAATTCAATGTTATAAATTTTTATTCCTTTGTATTTAAAATATTACTTCACAAGGGTGAAAATAATGTTAAAATAATATGTAAATAAATACATTTTGATAATTTTTAAAAAAAACATTTTATATCTGGAAATGTCCTTTATCTTGCCTTTCTAGATGCCACTCTCTCCTGTAACAAATGAAGCCAAATGAGCAAAATGACCCAAAGCAAAGAACACATATGATCATGTATGCATGTCCAAATAGTCTCTCACCTCTCTGTAATAAGAATTTTTTTTTATTATCTGTTTGCTTAAACCATTAATGATTTTTTTATTTACTAGGAGTTGTTTCCTTTTTGCTTTTTTAGTTTGGCTTATTTGGGTTTGCATCAGTCAATGCAAGTTCCCCCATGTTTCTTTTTTTGTCACAGCACTATTATATAGTAATTCACAAGCATTTACAAATCAATGTTTTTTTTTAATTTCACTTTATTTATTCCTCTATTGATGAATACTCAATTTATTTGCAATTTGTTGCTACTCAGACAACTAGCATTATTAAGCATCTAATACCAGACACTGTACTAAGTACTGTGGATAAAAAGGGAAGTGACCAAAAGGAATGTTGCTGCGAATGTTTTGGTATATATTAGACCTTTATTTCCATTTGTAGGGCATTGTTGTGTTCTGAAGGTATATGCCAATAGGATTTGTGTCAAAAATTTTAAACAATTTAGTAATTATTTTGACTCAATACTAGACTAACACCCTGATAATGGAGCTGTTAAGGGACAGCTTACCTATTATTTGCACTTGTTGTCTAATTGTTTCATTCATGTTCAATTCTTCCTGACACCACCGGGGTTTTTATTTAGAGTGGGTTTTTTGTTTTGTTTCATTTTGTTTTGGCAAAGACATTGGAATGGTTTGCCATTTCCTTCTCTAGCTTGTTTAATGGATGAGGAAACTGAGGCAGAGTTAAGTGACTTGCCCAGGGTCACACTCCAGGGCTAGTGCTTTAACCTCTTTATCCCCTGGTTTCCTCTCAATGTTATTATAGTTAAGTATCTGAAGTGTGAACTGGACATGGGAAGATGAATCTTCTTGATTCCAGGCCGGGCATTCTATTGATTGTGCTACCTAGCTAACCCATTCTCTGCATAGCCCCAAGATTATTAATTACAGATTTTTGGATCATCTTTGCCAATTGGAAATTTTCAGGATGTGAGGTGGAATCCTGGAGTTGTTTCAAGTCATTTTTTTTTACTATTATTAGGAGCAAATTTTCATATGGCCATTTAGAGTAAGAAATTCTTTTTAAAAATTATACATATGCTCTGAGCTCTTATCCATTGAGAAAGAACATTATTTGTTCAGATAAGATATTTGAAGAATAAAAGAGAACTTTCACTATCTAAGAGAAGCAAAGATAATAGCTGCTATGAAACCAGTGAGGTGAAAAAAAAAATCAAAGTAATTGGAATATGGATTTGATTAAGTTTTTGAGAGAAATAGGATTTATTAAGGAAAATCGTTGTTTTGATGAAGAAAGATATTTATTGGAATCCTAGTTGTAATACTAATTTTGTGAACTGAGGCAAACCATCTTATGTCTTTAATTCTCAATGGCTTCATCTATACGATGGGGATAAGAATGGGGATAATAATACTTGTTGCATCTTACAACTCACAAGGCTATTATGAGAGAAGATTGTACAAATTCTAAAGAATTATGTTAATAAGAATCTTTTTATGGAAACTAAGGTAAGAAATGGAAATATTAGTTAGGTCTTTTTGTTCTGATAAAAGACAATATCATTTACAGAGGCAATATTTTTCCTAAGTGTGACCAAAACTTAAACAAGAATATATTATGTATATTCTGGTTGGAAGGTCACTCAACATCAGAGACACATGCTCATCCACTGCTTGATAAAAGGCACAGAAATGCTACTCATATAGATCATTCTTTTTATTGGCAGAAAGCCTACTGGTAAATTACAGCCTGCTGAATATATTTCTGCAAAAGGCTGAGCTTATCCATCAGTGTCTAGACTTATAGTCATCATTGAATACTTTTCCTTCTGGAATCACACAATCATAAAAAAGATGAGTCCTGGGAAAATCTTACAGATGTCTGTAATAGATCAAAGATCTACAAGTATTTAGAATTACTCTCAGACATCTGCTCAATACACTGTCATCTCATGATAACGAAGGAATTGTTGAGGTCTATACTGTGGGAACTACTGCCTTACATGAAGGTCCTTCTAAATATTTCAATAATTCAAATCTTAAGAATGGGATTCCATCATAAGATCTTATCTACAATGAATTCTACTCTGCTATAAAATTACATAATGAAGTTTCAATGTACCATATATCAAGTCAGTATGTAATCTAAACCCATTTCAAGTCATTGTTTCTCTTTTTAAAAGACGTTTTCTATATAAGAACATCTATATGAATTCCCCAAATGCCTACTGCCTCTATAATCTACATAAGAATTAAAACCTTTAAAATCTGTTAGCTTAAAACTAAAAGTTCAACTGATAGCCAAAATGGAATAAGAAAGTCAAGGTACAGAAAGCAGTAAAGTCCATCTCTCCTAGAACTATAATCTTCTATATACAAGTATTTAGGAGGACATATTGAATTTGTTCCAGGTTATGGAAAAATAAAGCAAATACTACAACCATCAGTGAATATTACATGATATTAATACTGAAGAAGCCTTCTCTCCTCTGATATACTCTAGTGCAAGCCCTCAGTCCCTTATGTCTTTCTTACTGTAATAGCCTGCTGATAGGTCTGCCTGTCTTAAATCTGTCCCCACTTCAATCAATCCTCCACTTAGGTACCAAAGTGATTTTCCTAAAGCAAAGGCCCAATCATATCATATGTACCTTTCCCCACCACACTATAAATTCCAGTGGCTTTCTGTTGTCCTCTGTATCAAATACCAAAAGTCAGTGAATGAGTCAGTCTGTCTGTCTGTCTCTCTTTCATAGTGGAGTTGTGACATGCCCAGAGTCACACAGCTATCAAGTGTCAGAAGCCATATTTGAACTTAGGTCTTTCTGAATTAGGGCTGGTGCTTTATCTACTTCATAGTTGCCCCTCAATGTTATTTTTTCAATTTCACATATAAATGCTCTTGGGATGGTCTGGTTGGAAGCTCAAAGGGAGGAAGGGAGTTTCACACTCATCTATGTGAAGTTTCTTTGTTTTTTTTTTACCCACAGATCTCTATTATTCTGTCAGGTGACACCATCATCTCCTACTGTTATCCTCAATAAAGTTTTACAAATAAGATGATGTTAAAAATTGATATGACCCTTGACTGATTTCTTGACCTGGCAAAAGGATTGAATGTTTGCTACCTGCTCACATTTTTTGGACTCCCAATTGAGACAATTAATTTTCTGATTCTTGTTTTAGCAAGTCAGCCTGTACACAGTCAACTTGGAAATCACTTCCTCTTTGGTAATGAACAGTCATTTCCTGGGTATTATGAGATAGTCAATGTCCCTTATCTCTTATGTTTGCTGCTTATCATGTCTACCACTTTTTCACTCTCTTCCTGAAGAAAGAATTCATGAAATCTAAGTGGGACCCATTGATAAGCTAGCCTCTCTTCATCCTTAAACTAATTTTCTAATATATTTTTCATGATCTTTCCCTATGCCCTCCTCTGCATGGAGTTCACTAAGATTCACAAAAAGACTGAAAGTCTGTACAACGTGTACAAATTCCTACATAGAATTTCCTTATCTTTTCCCTTTTTACAAAATATTATGTGAATCACAATCATTTTTAGGGTTGATCTTTTTCTTTTGAAACACTGCATAATCCAGAAAGAGGACTATGAGAACTGAATGTGGATCACAATTTTTCATCTTTTTTTTTTCATTGTATTTTCATCTTTTTGCTGTTGTTGTTTACTTGTTTCTTTTATTCACATTTTTTCCCCTTTTGATCTGATTTTTCTTAGGTAGAATGATAAATGTGGAACTATGTTAGAAGAATTGCAAGGGGAGACAGGGAGGAAGTGTGGAGCCAAGATGTAGATCTCTATCTGAGATCCTTCAAGCTTCCCTCAAATCAATAGCAGATTAATCCTCTGAACTGGATTTAGAGTGACAAAACCCACAAATATTTGGAGTACCACAAATTTCCAGAAGAAGATACTTTGGAAGAACTTCAGAAAAGATCTGTTTCAATCAGGCAGGGAGAAAGACTGCTGAGCCCAGACCACAGTACAGGGAATCCGAGGCAAGGAGCTGGGGTAGGAAGCCAGGGTGTTGTGGAGTCTGCACCCTGAGGAATCTACTGTGAGGCTTTTAGGCCACTCTGTCCTGCTTACAAGCCAGTAAAGTTCAGCAGATTGGCTCTGAGACACTCAAAGCAAATACAAAAGGCAAATTGTGAGCCTCTGAATCCCAGAACCCCTTCCCCACCCCACCCCCAAAAAACAGGACCTTGTCATGTCTATCCAGCACTGGAAGTCAATCAGCAATGCTGGCCCTTGGGCATTAAAGAGCCTATCACTCCTTTGCCTTCAGAGCAAACCTCAATCCTTAAAAAAAATCAGCATAAAAGCAAAAAGAACTCTGACTATAGACAGCTTTTATAAAGAGAAGAACAGATCTCAAAACTATAAGGATCCTAAAGGCAAATCAGCTCCAGATGAAGCTCTAAAAGGTGATATGAGTTGGTCTCCATTTCACAAGGCTTTCTTAGAAGATTTCAAAAAGGATCTTAAAAGAAAATTAGAAGAAAAGTGGGGAAAGGAAATGAGGTCATTGCAAGAGGGCATAGAAAAGTAAAAACAAATTATCAGAAGAAAATTCCTTAAAAACAGATTTTATGGAGCAGCTAGATGGCACAGTAGATAGAGCACCAGCCCTGAAGTAAGGAGAACCTGAGTTTAAATCTGGTCTCAGACATTTAACACTTCCTAGCTGTTTGACCCTAGGCAAGTCATTTAACCCCAATTGCCTTAGCAAAAAACAAACAACAACAACAACAACGGATTTGATGAAATGGAAAAAGCATATAACTCTTTACAAAATAGATATGAAAAAGAAACCAATTCATTGAAAAACAGAATTTATGAAATGGAAAAAAAAATATCCCATTTGAAAGTTCAATTAGCCAAATGCAAAAGGAGATTTTGAAAAAGCAGCTTCCACTTTAAAGGATCAAGGGCATGGAATCTGATATTCTAAAAGGCAAAGGAACTTGGATTGTAGTCAAGAATCAACTATCTAGCAAAACTGAGCATCATCTTTCAGGGGAAAAAGACATTTAATGAAACAGGTGAATTACATCTATTTCTGATTAAAAGATCAGAGCTGAATAGAAAATGTGATCTTCAAATACAGAACTCAAGAGAAATACAAAAAGATAAAAATGAAACAAAAATAACTTTCTTTAAAAGTTAAAAAGCTTATATCCCTTTTGAGAAGATGATATGTTTAACTCTTGAAATCTGTATCTCTATTATGGGTATACTACTTAGTGGGTACAGGTATTATTTGATTTTATTGTGATGATTTAAAAAAGAAACAAGAGGAGGAAAATGTTTTACTAGAATAAAAGTAAAATTGAGTTAAAATGGGATAAATTATATCCTATAAGGAAGCAATTGAGAGAAAGAGGGGAGGGGATGAGCATTATATGAATCTTACTCTCATCTGATTTGGCTCAAAGAGAGAATATCAGACACATTTAGCTTCACCGAGAAGCTTTTCTCACTCTATAAGTAAGTAGAAGGGGAAGGGAGAAAGGAAGGGGGCAGGCTAATAAAAGGGAGAACATAAGTATAAGGGGAAAGGTGCAAAAGAGAGAGGCTGTTTGAGGAAGGGGGTGATCAGTGACAAAATCCTGGGGAAGAGGAAAAGGGGGAAAGGAAATTGGGGTAAAAAAGGTGGCAGAAATACAGAGTAATAATTTTATCTGACAATGTGAATGAGAGGAACTCTCCTATGAAATGGAAGTGGATAGAAGACTGGATTAAAAGCCAGAATCCTACTATTTATTGTTTATAAGAAACTCATTTAAAGCTGAGTGATATATTTAGAGTAAAGGTAAAAGGCTGAAGCAGAATCTATTATGCCACAGCTGAGGTAAAAAAAAAAAAAAAGAAAGAAAGAAAGAAAGAAAGAAACAGGAGTAGCAAATGTGATCTCAGATTAAGCAAAAGCAAAAATAGATCTAATTAAAAGAGATAAAGAAGGAAATGACATCATGCTTAAAGATACCATAGATAATGAAGTACTATCAATACTAAACATATACGTACCAAGTGGTATAGCATCCAAATTCCTAGAGAAGAATTTGAGAGTTGCAAAAAAAAAAAAAAAAGCAAAACTGTACTAATGAAGAATTTTAACCTTACTGTCTCAGAACTAGATAAATTGAACCATAAAGTAAATAAAAAAAGAAGTTAAGGAGGTAAATAGAATTCTAGAAAAGTTGGGGATGATAGACCTTCAAAAAACTGAATAGAGAAAGAAATATATTTTTTTCTTGTCAGTACATGGGACCTATACAAAAATTGATCATATATTAGGGCATTAAAAAACCTCAAAATCAAATGCAGAAAGGCAGAAATAGAAAATGTATTTTTTCCAGATCACAATGCAATGACAATCACATGCAATAAAAGGCTAGGGAAAATAAACCAAAAATTAATTAGAAACTAAATAATCTAATCCTAAAGAATGAGTGGGTGAAACAACAAATCATTGACACAATCAATAATTTCATCCCAAGAGAATGACTATAATGAGACAATATACCAAAATTTGTGGGATGCAGGCAAAGGGATTATTAAAGGAAATTTTACATCTCTAGATGCTCACTTGCATAAACTAGAGAAAGAGAAGATTAATGAATTAGGTTTGCAGCTAAAAAAGCTAGAAAAAGAACAAATTAACTTCCCCCAATTAAATAACAAACTTGAAATTCTGAAAATAAAAGGGGAGATTAATAAAATTGAAAGTAAGAAAGCAATTGAATTAATAAATAAAATGAGTTTTTTTTTAAAAAAAAACAATAAAGTAAGTAAAACTTTAGGCAATTTGATTAGGAAAATGAAAGAAAAAAATCAAATTGTTAGTCTCAAAAATGAAAAAGAGAACTTTCCATCAATAAAGAAGAAATTAGAGAAATATTCAGGAGTTATTTTGTCAATATGTCAATAAATTTGATAATTTAAGTGAAATGGAGGAATATCTGCAAAAATATAGATTGCCCAGATTAACAGAAGAAGAAATAAAGTACTTAAATAATTTCATTTTAGACAAAGAAATAGAACAAGTTATTCTTAGGTACAAGAAGGGCACTTTAGAAGTGCCCACAGAGACCAAAAAAAAAAAAAAATGAAACATTTGCCCTCCAAGAGTTCACATTTTCACATTCAATCAGAGGATGACAACATGAATTAAGGGTAGCTAGGTAGCATAGTGAAGAGGGTGCTGGGCCCAAAGTCAGGAAGATCTCTGAGTTCAAATTCAACTTATTAGTCATGTGACACTGGAGAAGTCAATTAATTTTTATTTTTCTGTTTCCTCCACTATAAAATGAGGATAATAACAGCACTTACCTCTGTGAGGATCAAATGAAATAATATTTGCAAAATCCTTAGCACAGAGTCTGGAAATAGTAGGTGATATATAAATGATTACTTATTATTTAGTATGTACAAAATAATATGCACAATAGATTCACAATTAAGTGGATGGACGAGAAAGACATCATGGTGCTATACAGGAGCCCCTAAAAATGATATTTCTACTTAGTATTAATATCAATTGGGTAGATTATAAATATTATTTGAAATTACATTTTACTAATTTTAGTTATCTTAATTTCTTTTAAACTTGATCTTTTCGACATGACAATTTGCCTGAGTTAGTGAGGACCAGTATAAGATAAAGTTGAACTACTCAAAAAACTAGAATGTAATCTGAAAGAAATTAGGATTCAATTATCATTTCATATTATGTGAATATAATAATTCTGATTCTATAATCTACAAATGAATTCATGATACACACACACACATATAAAGGTCATAGATGAGAGATAAAAACTGAAATGGAGATTTCATTCACATAGGGAACTCCTAATTGTGAAAATACCCTCTATTAATGTAGGTCAGCACTTTTCACATAATTTTTAGTCTTAGAAAGTAGCCTGGATAATTTGCTCATGGTCCAACAGCCAGTATATATCAGAGGTGAGACATGAATTTAAGTCTTACTAGATTTAAATAACATATGAAACATAGCATAAATTAGAGAAGGAAAAGATCTACCTTTCACAATTATGAATGGGGAAACTTCTTGACTAAACAAAGGTTAAAGATGATGATAAAAGACAAAAAAGACAACTTCAGTTACATAAAGTCAATAAGCTGTTGGAAAAGAAAAAGTAACAATGCAGTTAAAATTAGAAAGGGAACAGTTAACTGGGAACCATCTTGGTTGTAAATTTCTCTGAAAATGACATTATATCTAAGATATAGAGAATGGTACATATATAAAAACAAGAGCCATTCCTGAATTGACAAGTGGATGGAAGAAAAGAAGGAAAGAGGGAGGAAAGGAAGGAAGAAAGAAGGGAGAGAAGGAGGGAAGGGAAGTAGAAAAGAAAGGAGGAATTGAAGGAGGACAGGAAAGAGTGAGGAGGAAGTAAAGAAGGGAGGGAGAGAGAATGAAGGAAAACTAATGTTCCAAATTAATAGGAGAAATGTCAATTAAAATTCTCAAAGTCCACTTCATTTCCATTATACTGAAAATAAAGAAAGAAGAAAATTGCAATTTTTGGAGTAACTGTGGGTGGACAGGCACACGAATGCAATATTATTGGGAGTATGAAGTGGTCTAACTCTTTTGGAAAGCAATTTAAAATGGTATCTGAAAAAATCATCAAACTGTATATACCCTTTAACTCAGTGATACCACTACTATACATGTACTCCAAAGATGCTGAATTCAGAGGAAAAGAACTTAGATGTTCAAAAATAATTATATTGGCATTTTTTATTATAGCAAAGAAATGCAAACAAGTATGTGCCAATCAATGGGAGGAAATTATGGTATATAAATGTAATGAAATAGTATTATATCCTGTAAAAAATTATGAAAGAGATTCAGAGAAACCTAGGAATATTTGTATCAAATGAGGCAGAGGGAAATGAGCAAGACCAAAAGAATAATTTATACAATTATTATAATTATAATTATATGTAATTACTATTTAAGTTAAACACCTCTGGAAAATTTAAGAACTTTGGTTAATGCAATTAACAATGCACTTCAGAAACATATTTTTCATTTATTGGCAGAGGTGATGAACTTACATCGTTCTGATGAGGTACACGTTCTCAGACATGGCCAAAATGTTGAGTTTTTGTTGTTGTTGTTGTTGTTGTTGTTGTTTTGTCTACCTTATTTGTTATAAACAATTGTTTCTGTAATGATCCTGAGCAAATCACTTAACCCAGAATGCCTTATTAAAAAAAAAAAAACAACAGAACACCCCTCTCCCCCACAAAATTCATTGCTTACATTGGGTAGGAAGTTTTTGAGCAGTTATAGTAATGCCAGAAAAGAAAAAAGCATCAGATACAAAATATTTTAAAATACATAGAAAAAAGCAGAATTTTAGAAGGTGACAGAGTAATTTTGTGACAATTATGTTAAAATTTAATACACATTTTAAAATATCACAATTTCACATTTTTGTTGATTTCAATGTTTACATTTAATATTTAAGTTCATAATTAAAAGAAAAAATTTTAAAGGTATATTTAAACTATGAGTTACAGCAAGATTTGAACGAGTCCATAGTAACTCCATGTAGCTTATACTAAGTGAATGAGTAAGTGCTCATTAGCCAGACATCACCTTTCTGCATATCAATTAATCAATTCAATTAACCAACAAACATTTATTGAGTAACGTTTCAGCTCAGAGGTAATAGCTGGAGAGCTCAGACTACATAGTTCTGCAACTCTTTTGGTTTTCACTGTTTAAAATCCCTTCCCCTCCTACATCCTTGCTTCTACTATCACAGGATCATAGATTTAGAGTTGATAGGACTGCAAGTTCATCTGTTACAACCTTACCATTTTACAGACAAGTAAACTGAGGCCCAAAGAAGTGAAATCAGTTGCCCAGAGTTCCAAAGGTGTAGAGGGCTGAAACTCTTGAGTTCATGCACTGAGGTTGGACAACCAAGCACTTAAGGCTAACTACTGATTGGACAATACTCTATAAGCATATGCTTGGAAAATGGCCCTTCCCACTATTCTGTGCTGGTTCAGTCTTTTGGTGTATACAGAGAATTGGGCAAGGATTAGGGGGTGGAGTAAGCCAGAGTCACTTCTGGGCAGGAGACAAAGAAGGAAGGTGGTGGAGAGTCTGCTTCCATCCAATTCACTCCTACCCCTAAAGAGCAAGAATAAAGATCAAGGACTTTTGCTTATCCTGACTCTGGCTGATTCTAAGATATCTAGGGTGCTAACTTGATCTTCACAAAAGGTAGTAAGTGAAGAGAGTGCTTGTGAATGCAAGCCCTCAGGATTAAAATTCAGTAGTCTTTCCACTTTGGTACATTGCTTCCATGACCCCTTGCTCGTACACTTGGAACATCACTAACCTAACCCTCATGTGGCAGCAAGGAAAGGAGAAGAGAGAGGAGAAATGTCAGCATTTCTTGTATCCTTTCTTTACTACTCACATAGACACTCTTGTAATGCCTAGGGCAGAGAACCTGAACCCTCCCAGCCTCTAACTTGGCAGTAATGTCATCAAATTCTTGGCACACAGAGCAGAGCAGTACCATTCTTTGAAGTGTCTGCATAAAACAGGGTCTGTCCTACATTGCAATTCAGAAATAAAACTTAGGAATGCATAAGGCAATTCATTAAACTATCACATTCATGTGAGTACAACACTGATATCTGCAGTATATGAAAAAAATGCCATCTGCTAGTAGCTCCTTCAGATTTTCCAATGTTCTCCACAAATTGAAAGGGGGAGTAGGGAGGGGAGAAGAACAATAAAAAAGACAAATGGCATTGCTTTACCCAAAAAGTAAATGAAATTGAAAAAAAAAAAAGGTTTAACAATCAGGTGATATTTTTAGACATTTATAGATTCTGTTGAACAGAAGACATAAAATAACAACATCCTACAATGTACTAGGGGCATATGCTTATTATCTCTGTCACTCACCCCGCAAATAGAAATTACCAAAATCTAGTATAGTATATTATTTTAATTTAACTGTCTGGGTATGCAACCTATGTGGTACCTAGGCAAACAAGATGTTTTTTTGATTAACATCAATGAACCAGAGCCAAGCCCAGGCATTTTTGTTAAAAAACAAAAACAAAAACAAAACAAACAAAAATTTGAGTGGCTTTTAAAGAGACCACCACAATCTGGCCTTTGCCTACTTTTTCAGGTTTATTATGCATTACTTCCCATTCCTGTACTCGATGGCACAACTAAACAAGCCTACTTGTCATATGTCACACATGACAATCAATCTCCCATCAATACGCTTCTCTACTCTACATCTGGAATGAACCCCCTTCTTTCACGTCTTGGAATCACCCAAAAGTTAGAAGTTAGTACCTATTTCTTTTTTCATTCTCAATTATTTTGCATTCTCTCTTTCTCTCTCTCAAATACAGACAGAAGGAGGGAGGGAGGGAGGAAATGAGAAAGACAGAGAGAGAAACAGAGAGAGGGGGGAGGGAGGGTGGGAAATGAAAAGAGGGAGGGAGAGAGGGAGGGAGAGAGAAGGGAAGAGAGAGAAGGAGAATGAGTTTACTTATATGTGTATATTTTCTCCATATACAATGTAAACTAGAATCTAGAAGGTTGAGATTGAGGATTTTTGTTGTTTTTGTCTGTGTATCTCTAGCATCTTACATCATTATACTTGGCATACAATAGTTTTCTTAAATGTCTACTGATTGATTTTTAGTCTGCATCTGTATTTCACCAATACAGAAATCTGTATAGTAGCAAATCCCTCTGCTGTACATATCACAGCTTCTTAAAGCTACAGGTGAGAGATGAGTGAAGGTGAATACCACAGGGATGCATGAGTAGTCCTGAAAAAGGCCTGACAAGCCCTCATTCCAGAAGTGTTAGTCTTTCTTGAATGCCCCATATACTCCCTTGGCAACTACCTCAAAAGAGAATGAAGAAAATTAATAAAAAGTCAGACAGCTCCTTAGAAATATTCAAAGCCTAACTTTAATAGTTTCCCCTATTACATCAAATAATCTGAGAGAAATTATTATTTTTCAAGTATATTGATAATTAATTATTAAATTAGCATTAAGGTTTTATTTCTTTTCATTTCCTCATTCAGGGAGAAGTCCTTTAGATCAGTCAGCTAGTCTCTGAAGGACAAGGCTAATAGATGAGATTGTCCAAATTATCCCAGAACATGCTCCACCATCTTGAGTAGGACCACACCAAACTAAGAAACCTTACTTCCATTTAAAACGTAAATAGAACCTAATCTAAATGAATTATATCCCCAAAGCATTGATGCCCTTTATCCCACTCTATTGGAGTTTAGGGTGACTCAGTTCACGAAAGAGAAAACCAACCAGAGTGATCTCCGAGATCCCTTGTCCAGACTGCTAAAAGTGGCTGAGTCTCATGATCAAGTCACCTTCTAAGTAGGAAGAACTGAAGGCTTTCAGTCCATCTTATTTGAAAGTCTACCCTCTCATTAATTGTTCACCAATCGGGATTGATTTTCACCTGTCAGGGGCATGCTCATTCCAAAGGTATTTTAAGCATTCATGGTTTTGTCTTTGGTTACTGAAACCACTAAACATCAATTTATTAACACCTAGCCTAATTAATAAGCTGATTATTAATTATGAAGAAACTGAGATTTTTCATTTGTCTCAAATCATAGAAAGCATGAAAGGAATCTTAGAGGCCAATAAGTCCAACTACTCATTTTACAGGTAAGGACACTGAGGACACAATAACCTTGTAGTAGTAAAGCAGTAAAGGGCAGTAAAAAGCAACAAATAATAAAGAAAATAATTAAAAAATAACAAATGATAAAGTAATTTTTGGCATTATATATATTTATATAATATAAAAGATAAAATGTATATAAATAAATATAAAATTTAAATAAAAATAAAGTAAATTTGACATTCAAACTCAAAACTTATAAAACTAGCTCTCTACAAGGCATTTTTAATTTACCTTCTGTTGGCAGTGAACTCTAAGGACTAAAAACTTCCTTTGCTTCTCAGTCTCTTATCTGGTAATTTAATGTAAAAGTAAATGTTTAATTGTATAGGAATCTTAGCCACAGATTAATAGAAACCATTTTGGAATTTTTTTTTCTCTTAATCCAGGCCTGTAATTTCATTGACATAGGAAAATCCCAACAAGATAATTCCCTCTGAGGATGAACAATTGTTCTGTAACATAAGATTATAGAAGAAAACTGGTGGGACCATTGAGAGATCAAGATAATTTTACCCCGGTTCACAAAGTCAATATTCAGGATGAGATGAATTCAGGACTATTTTTTAAGTCCAAGGCTAGTGATCTGCTATGTCAGATTTATAGAGCAACAAATTTAAGGGAACTTTTAAAAGGTCACTTTCCCTGAAGAGGCAGCATGGTGTAACAGAAAGAACACTCATTTTAAGTCAAATGATTTGTATTCAAATCCTGGCTCTGATATTTGCTACCTAAACTATGCTGGGCAACCCAATGTCTTCTCTGATACCATTTCCTCATTTGTAAAATGAGATGTTAGACTATTTGACTATTCCAAAATCCTTTCCAATCATAACAAATTTGTATTCCTTTGTCTCCATCATGAAAAAATAGAATGATGCCACTTATCAATTCACAAGTCATTTAAATTTTCTGAATTACAGAAATTCTGAAATCTGTTTGGTAACCATCTCTAAGAAAATATACTCTGTAGCATTCAATACTTAATGGGTGCATGTTAGAGAAAGGCACCATGACTGAAAGTCTCACTTCTCCTCTTATGTTTTTCTATTATTCTTGTGTACAATATAGGATATAAGTTACTTGAAAACAGGAACTGTTTCATTTTTATCTTTGAATATCTATATCTAGAACAATTCCTGACACAAATTATAGGTAAGGAGTATGTCCCTAAGGAAGAATGACCTAAGTTCTCTTCAGGTGGAAACTATATTGACAGTATTCTGAAAGACATATGGGAAGGATTAGACAGGCTCAGAAATTGTTATTAATTTCTTTTGAATAACTCCTAACACAATCTCCTTTCTATGGGTGAGATCTGAGGTCTGTGTCTAAAATCTGCCACTAATAAGGGAAGCAACAAACTGGGAAAACATTTTGCCAGTTAAAGATTCTGATAAAAGCCTCATTTCCAAAATATATAGGGAATTGACTCTAATTTATAAGAAATCAAGCCATTCTCCAATTAATAAATGGTCAAAGGATATGAACAGACAATTTTCAGATGATGAAATTGAAACTATTTCTATTCATATGAAAGGTGTTCCAAATCACTATTGATCAAAGAAATACATATTGAGGCAACTCTGAGATACCACTAAACACCTGTCAGATTGGCTAAGAAGACAGGAAAAAATAATGATGAATGCTGGAGGGGATACGGGAAAACTGGGACACTGATGCATTGTTGGTGGAGTTGTGAATGAATCCAACCATTCTGGAGAGCAATCTGGAATTGTGCCCCAAAAGTTATCAAACTGTGTATACCCTTTGATCCAGCAGTACCACTACTGGGTTTATACCCCAAGGAGATACTAAAGAAGGGAAAGGGACCTGTATGTGCCAAAATGTCTGTGGCAGCCCTGTTTGTAGTGGCTAGAAACTGGAAAATGAATGGATGCCCATCAGTTAGAGAATGGTTGGGTAAATTGTGGTATATAAATGTTATGGAATATTATTGTTCTGTAAGAAATGACCAGCAGGATGGATATAGAGAGGCTTAGAGAAACTTACATGAATTGATGCTGAGTGAAAAGAGCAGAACCAGGAGAACATTATATACTTCAACAATGATACTGTATGAAGATGTATTTTGATGGAAGTGGATTTCTTCAACAAAGAAAAGATCTAACTCAGTTCCAATTGATCAATGATGGACAGAATCAGCTACACCCAGAGTGTGAACTGTTATTTTTACCTTCTGAATCCAATTCTTCTTGTGCAACAAGAGAACTGTTCGGTTCTGCACACATATATTGTATCTAGGAAATACTGTGACATAGTAAAAAACTACCTATGCATATGTTCTGTCAATAAAAAGTTATAATAAAAAATTTTTAAAAATCTTCCACTAACAATCTTGAGTATATCTCACAAGGAAGGACACAACTACCTAAACAAAAGTTTAAGTAAATAATATTACTGTAAATAAAAATATTAATTTTTATTTTTATTAGGAGTTTATTTTTCCAAATACACGTAAAGATAATTTTCAACATTTGTTTTTGTAAGATTTTGAGTTTGAATTTTTTTTCTTCCTTCCTCCCTTACCTTCTCCTCCCCAAGGCAGCAAACAGTTTGATATAGGTTAAACATATGCAATCATTTTTAGTTTAAAAGTTCTTAATCTGAAATACGTAAACTTTTCTTTTTCTAAAATTGATAACAGTATTTTGTGTTAAATATGTTCATTTTATATTAAATCTTAAAATATGATTTTAAGAAAGATTTTAAAGGCTTCAACAAAATACCAGAGGGGTCAATGAAAAAGAATCCCTGAGTTAGAGTGTCATTTAGCTCTGAGGTAACATTTTATATTAACAATCATCACTACAAATATTTTCTTATTCATTCATCAAGTACCTACCATGTACAGAGTACCATGCTAGGTACAGAGGATTTACAAATTCCAAACAAGACTGGTAAATTTTCATCTTGATGGAACGTATAGGTTCAAAAACATGGATTGGATGCTACAAGGCATTTTGCTTATAATGGAGTAAGGGAAATATAAAATGATGGAGTCAGACTAAATGAAAAAATGGGAGACAGGGAACTGGAAGGGATCTCAATCCCTTCTAATGTTATCTAACTCTCTCATTTTACAGATAAGAAAATTGAGGCCCAGGGATGCTGAAGAAATGACCTTTGAACTCAGATCCCCTGGTTCCACAGATAACATTCTTTCCATTGGTCCTCCTCTAAAATCTCTCATCGCTGAGATGTCTAATCTCTCAAATCTCTAACATTCTCCATGATATAGTCCTTGTCCCACTTCAAATCCCTCTGTTGATATGGTTCAAGTGAACCTCTTTTTGTTCTGGCCATGGTGGTAAAGCAAAGTCTCATTCCTTATATAGCACCTCTTTGTTTCTTAGTACTAAAGAGAGTATTCTCTTAATTTTTTAACATCTTAAAAAAAACACCTTTAAGCAATATTACAGTTCTTATTCAAAGACTTTCTATTTTTCCAAGTTTTAGTCATATTTTGAAACTTCATACTAGTCTTAGAATCATTAAGGGATATATGGGAGGCTTCACTTATTATTCTTGGAGCTTGAGGTAGCTTGAGGCTACCTGGATACCATGATGTTATAGAAGAACTGGAAGCATGAACTCAGAATAGGCTTAGAATGACGTTCTGCCTCTTAAACTCATGAATTGTATGACCATGGGCAAATCATTTTATCAGTCTATTTCATTTATAGAATAGGAAAAATCACCAATCAACAAACATTTATGTAAATCAACATGTCTCAGGCATATGCACTAAAAACACAAAGAGAATAGTTACTGTCCTCAAGAAACTTATATACTAGCAGAGAAGTTGTCTTATTTACTCCAACATCTAAAGTATTGTGTAAGACTTGAAAACCTTGATAAATGGCTTGAGCAACCATGACTCCAGAAGACCAGAAAAGCAGGGACTCAAGATGTGAAATAAGATATATTTTTAAAGACATGGCCGATGTGTAAATCTGTTTTATATGTGTATTTGTTTCAAAGCCTTTTGCTGTTTTCTTTATATATGGGGAGGAAAGGAGAGAAAATAAATATTTTTCCATTGGAAAAAAATTTTAAAAATAAAGTGGTTCTCCCTTCCCTTCTGAAAACATTAAAACACTATGAAAATGTCCTTTATGATAATAATTGGCATTAACAAGCACTTTAGACACCTGACATTTAGGTCTGAGGATGTCCTTGAAGTTCTTCTGCCATTGTTCTAATTCTCAGCAGCAATAGTTATCATTCTATTGCTTAGCTCCATTTTGGGACCATTCAAGTCTCCCAGTTTCACACTCTGACTTTCACTGCCAGCATAAAACACAGGGTAAAGGGCATTCAAGGGAAATTGGGGGTTATAAATGGATCAGGACACAAAGGGTAGGAAAAAAAAAACTTCTCTGACTATTCTCAGTGTTCAGACCCTGTGGCATGAGAAAACATTCTGATTGTTCCAAGTCATACAATAAAACTTCCTTATATACCCTCCTCTTATTCAGGCAGCTACTGAACATGTTTGATTTGGGTCCACTGTGAAGTTGAATTCTTTTTTTTGTTCTTTCTTCCTCTCCTTCTACACAAACATTTTGAGAAGCCTGCTACCTTATAATTTGTCCATCAAATTTTATTGTTTATTTCTGAACATTTCTCCTCTTTTCTCTATTATAGTTTTAGTTATCAAAATGCATTTCATATCTTCTAACATGGCTAACAGAATTTTTTTTTTAAATTAAATTCTTGAATGTCCGATTTTGTCTACCAGAGGGTCACTGATAGTAGAATTCTTTTGAATATTTTCTCCAAAACAATATGAACATCACTCCTATTCTATTGAAGGAAATGGAGTAAAATAATAAGTAGCAAAAGACTTATATATTCTACTATTAGCTCTAGTTATATTTAATGTCTTTCAGGTTTTGAAAGCAAAGAAGAAAGAGAGATGAAGAAAAATAGGATGGATAAAATAATGAAAAATAAAAAGGGAGAGAAAAGACTTGTACCATCTCCTGACTGGTAGATATCTATTCAGAAGTGAAGAAATGGGATTTTAGATGAACCAGATTGTCTCTTCTCTACCACCCCTTTTTGTCTTCAGAAGTTTATTTATTCAGAAGTAATACCCACTGATGCTAACAATTGTTGTCAATTGATAGTAATTATGTATTATATGTCTGTCTATGCAAGAGACAAGATAGTATAGAACATAGCTTCTACCCATACAGATTTATAATGTAATCACAGATGAGATTAAAAGGATATAGATTGGTATAGGTTTGTTTTGAATACTTAGGCTGATATTATGAGGAAATTAGGCAATCCCATAGGCAATGGTGTTTAGGAAACTCTTAATGTGATAGAGTCACAAGAGTCTTTGGATTCCTATGGTCTTTAAAACAGATCCTATATTTCAGTTCCAGAGTATCCTAATATTCTGGCTCATTCATTCTTCATATTAGACTCTAATTTCCTTTGATCATTTCATAATGATAATGATGATGAGTTAGCATTTATATAGCACCTATTAGATGTTAGATATTGTATTAAACATTTTATAAATCTGCCTCTTAACCTCAAAATGGCCTACATATTTTTAAATTCCTTTTAATTTAATTTAATTAATCATCCCATGGTGTCATTTCTTTTATTTTTTCATGACTCCACACCCAAATGTCTGCCTTCTAATGGGGGCCCACCAGATCATCAATTTAAATTTTATATTATCAAATGAGATAATATTTATAAAGGTAGTATGTGGGCAGAAGATATTAATAGTTAGCACTGAGAGAGAGGGCTCTATTACCAGAAAAGGTGCTAATAATAGAGTGACTGATGATATATTTTTGCTAATAATTTTATCTTTTAGAAGGAAAAAGGGAATTTCTATTATAGACATAATTATAATCAATAAAGAAAAACTGATCATCCAAACAGAAATGGCAAGAAATTATCTTAACCTATGACAGATATGAAAAGGCTCACAATAGGTCCAGTTTGATGACACTGGAAGGGTAGATTTCACAAAGTTCAAAGATTAGATAGATAATATCCTATTGACTTAACCTTCTTCAGGGAAAACTGGTTCAAAAAGGATAGAATGTGCATGAGATTTTAGATTGTGCTCAAGATATTGGTTGCAATACTTAAGGAATAGGTTTTCTGATTCTACATTTCTAAGGTTTGGCCCTTATTGTTCTAGTTTGTGTTGTAATACAAAATATGAAGCCTTAAGAAAAAGCTTGTTGGCTTCAAGAAAAATAACAGTGCCTCTCCCTTAGCCATTTTTACTCTCAATCTTAATCTTTTAGGCCTATCCTCAGGAACACTATAGATTCTTATGCCTGTTTAATAGCTCAGGTGATTTCTTATATTCCTGTGACCTGATGGTAAAGAATTTTAAAATGTAGTTAGCAACTATACTTCCTCAGAACTATCATGATATCATATTTTGGGGAACTCTGAGGAAGACAGGCCAGGAGAGGCCCATTCAACTTCTCTGGAGATGAATGCTGACTCATGTCTCAATGCAGCCAGCCTGCAAAGCTTTACTATGAAAGGAAATGGATCATCTATTGCCATATTTAGAAACTGCCTGTCAGCACCTCAAAAGGACACAAATACTGCCACTGTGCAGGACTACCATCCTTCCCTGGGCTCTCCTAGACTATTCCCAGTAGGAACACACATGGCAAGAAAAAATTTTAGTTACCTACCTACTGCAACCCAATGAATGAAAAACAAGATAACTTGCATTAAAAAAAAAACAAAACAAAACAAGATTTTTTTTACAGATTTTTCTATGAATACCAAACATGCAATAACAACTGGCAATGTATGTAGCATATGCTCATAACCTCCATCCCTCACCCTAGCAACAAGGATTACCAAATTCTAGTGCAAAGATATATTTTTGTTTGTTTTGTTGTTTTTTCCTCCAAAAGTGAAGAATCTTTGTATCATATTCATTTAAACATAAAATGTATAAAATAATGTCACTGAGCAATTGACCATAAATCATCAATTTTCATCCACCTGCAAATATGAGGTAATGTAGAATTTCCTATTGCAAACAAATAATTTAATAATATTAATCATGAGGTCTGATTTTCATTCAGTGAGAATTTATTTTCACTGATGTTCTTAAAACTAAGAAACACACATCCTTAGACAATCAATTTATTTTTCCAACTTCTCAGAATGGGAAGCTCTTCAGGTAAGTCAGAAAAACACAAAAAAGCCTGATTGATTTTGTATTGCCATATTGGTCCAAATAAAAGCTGATACAGGAATCTCACTACAATGCCTACCTACTCTCCCTTCTGAATGAAAGGCCTCTTCCACCACACTCCCTAAACCACACATTATCAAAAATTTTGGCAACTAGAAAATATTTTCAGGATTAGGTGATAGGAGGAAATTCCATGGGAGATTCCCTCTCCCAAGGCTCTTCCTTCCAGGGCTCCTGCTTGCTCCATGGAACTTAGTACAACAGAAAAGTAGGAAAAAGTCTGGGCCCCATGTCCTAGTGGAATCTTCAAACTCCAAACTAATCTCAGTTGAGGCTTAGATGAGTAACCATTTCTGTATTTGCTAAATACTTGGAGTTTCAACGATTCTCCTGAGACCATCCAACATTTATTCCAACAGTACCCAGAACTGTGTGGAATGGTGGGTCACTGTGCTCCTGAGACCCATAACCCAGGTATGATGTATGATGATGCAGTTGTCACTTTATAAGTTTAACTTTGCACTTTCAAGTGTTCTACATACAATTAGCATGAGTTGCCTCTTCTCAGATTTTGCTCCCCTTCTCCCCTCCCAACTACTCACTCCTAATAATTAACTTCCTATTCCTTTCATGCAAACCCCATTTCTGAAATCTATAACTTTGCATTGAATGTACCCTATTCATAGAATACTGTTCCTCTTCACTGCTGCCTCTTAAAACACTTAGCTTCTCTCGACTCAGCTCATTCCTTCCAACAGCTACGAGAGGCTTTCCCTCTAAGATTATATTCTATTTACCCTGCACAATTTATGTATACTTATTTTTTATATGTTGGTTCCCATCTCACCTCCTCAGTCCTTCAAGGCAGGAATGATTTTTGCCTTTTTCTGTATTCCCAGCACTCAGTATAGTGCCTGAATATGCTTAAAGCTCTTCCTAACTAGTTCTTCATCACTCTGCCTATCTCTCAGTCATTTTAATTAATCAATTAAGTAGCCAATTAATTCCTGAATCATTCTTGAGTATTCTGCTCATCTACCACAAACCTGGATGCTGTTCCTACATTTCCCGGCTCTACTATGTGGTCTCTTGCTTTATCTTGCCCCGAAGCAGACACTGGTCACTACTTGCTCATTTCTATGCCATACTATTATACCAGCCCCTTTCCAATTGTTATGTATTACCTCATATAGAAGATCTGTGAGGGCAAAAACTTTCTTGCTTGTGTTTTTTTTCCCCTGTGTTCTCAGGACCAAGGACACTGCCAGGTATATAATGAGTCCTTAATATGTGTTCTGTCTAAGTGGATGGATTCTTGTTGACTGTCTCAAAGAGTCAAATATTCTTCTAAAAATGGAAAATAATTAAAAGACAAGCTAAAGAAATTTATTAGTTTGAATCGCCTGTTTACCTCTGAAAAGCCTATAAAAATCCTGGGACCCAAGTTCTCTCCCATGTCACACAGAAGTGATTTTTTTTTCAGTATATTCCAATGTGATGGGTTGCAATGTACAATGGTAGATCAGATCACATGCAATTAGTTATGGCTATGTGCTTTTCCTACTTTCATCGAATGACATGCCTAAAAGAATGCTGGACTTAAAGTTAAAGGGTTTGGGTTTAAATCTCAGTTCTACTATTTACTATCTAGGTAACCATGGCAATTCATTTCACCTCTTAGGCACATGAAATAAGAAAAATGAACCTTGAGTTTGCTTTTTCATTATATAGCCCATATTTTGAACATTATCTTAAGTAATCAGAGGTTACTCTAGAATAGTGAAAAGTCAAAGTTATAGTCTTTTTAAAAAATATATTCATTACAATCACGTATAAGTTTGTATAGTAAATACATTAGTTTTTATACTAATCAAAATCTCTATATATTGTAAGTATGACCTAGTAACCTATTTTAAGAATCTAGAAGTCCTTAGAGGTTCAAAAGATAAGAATAGTTTATAATTAGCAAACTTACTACATATCACAAGGTATTCCTGAAGTACTTGAAACTGTATATTTTATCAAGTCCTCTTAAAAAAATACTATTGATAAGATTAGCCTTTTTTATGAAGACAGCCAAGGATGACATATGCCCAACCATGGACAAACCATGACAAATTCTAAGTTTTATCTGAATTAATGAAGTTCTACTAT
This sequence comes from Sarcophilus harrisii, assembly GCF_902635505.1. Lineage (NCBI taxonomy): Eukaryota > Metazoa > Chordata > Mammalia > Dasyuromorphia > Dasyuridae > Sarcophilus > Sarcophilus harrisii. The sequence continues at coordinate 157,706,578 of NC_045426.1, read as the reverse complement.
AAGCAAAAAAATCACTTTTTATGATAATATTATGACATCCATCAACCCTTAGACGCACTAAACACAAAGCAAAAACATTACAATTGTTTTATTGTAAGGAAGCAATTGTTTATTTTTAATGAGATCTGCATAGAGCACTCTCTAATGAGGGAAAATGCTGTGACATTTCACATAGAAAAGAAGGGATTAAGTCAGCTGAACTGTTAGACCCAAACTGCTGAAGGATGGCAGACACATTAGGCTTTGGAATCCATGGACTGCAGAAATTCAACTGGACTCAATCAACTTTCTACCTTGGTTTATTTTTATACTAAGATGTGATGTTGAATAAAATGTTCACCACTCATAGGATGAAGTTGCAAGTGATGAGAATGAAAGTGATGACTGAATGACTTTCTGTTTTTTTCCCTATAGTTGCTTCTAAAAGAAGCACATTGAGGGGATGGTTTAAAAAAAAATAAGCCAACCAAAATCAGGTGTTCACTTGCTTACCTCCAAAAATGAAAAGCGAACAGAGGACTGCAGGGACTGCAGGGACTGGTTGGGGTTGGACTCAGGCTTCTTGGAGTGAGACTGAAAGTTAAAATAATGTCATTCCCAGTGAAAAAAGTAATTAGCAAAAAATAGCATGAGTCATTTAAAGGATGTTGGTCATTCTAAGGTACATATTCAATTGAACTCTCAACAGCTCTAGGTATTCAACCAATCAGCAGATATTTTCTTGCTCCCACATTCAGAATAAACAAAACTTCCAAATGATATTTAAATTTTAAAAACTACAGTAAATAATCTTTTATTTATTATAACACAACTTTGCAGATTTTTTAAATGTGAAATTGTCATAACAAGAAATCCAGTGCTATTTATAATAATGGCCTACTGTATCCATGGAGTGGAAATTACTAGGAAATCAGAGACATAACTAAAAAAGAAAAAACTAAACAAGTAAGAAGTCAGATACTGTAGTTTTTAAAAAGTGAAAAGAAATAAAGCCTGGTATAAAATGCTTTTAGTTTCTTTTGTGAAAAGTGCCTCTTCTTGGCAAAGCAGCTTATTTTTAAATATTAGCATTAATTTTGAAGGACTTACACATTTCTATTTGTATGAAATAATTCTTAGCCATTAAACTATATTTAAAATTATTTTATTTCTCAAACACATCTTTCCTGGTTATCTGTTACACTTTGCTCCACTTTTTACCTTTTCAAAGAGTAACTAGCCAACTCTCCATTACTCAGCAATGTCATTATACATTTGTGAATTATCTAGATGTGTATGTTTATGTTCTCTTTATTTCTTTCATCTTACTTTTGAAAAAAAAAGCAAGAAAGTTTAACTTAATCAAATTTGTTACTTCTAAAAGTTCTGGCAAAAGTTTTGTTGAAAGTGAAATTTGATTTTATAGTCATATCCTGATTGATTCACAAGGAAAAATCAAATCTCTTGTATATACACTAAAATGCTACCAAGCTAGATTGAGCAATAGGAAGACAGAGTTTCTAACAGATTTTGATAACTCCTTACTAGCTAGAATAGGATCAAATCTCTATGTATTCCTATTATACATTTTCCTAATTTCAAGAATAGGAAGGGCCATAGTCTCTGTCATGACTATGTCAAAAGTTAACTAATTTCAATTACCTTTGTCCTTCACTCAGAACCTTAGGAACTGTGGTTAAAATGATATTTTAGGGTTTACTGGTGGTTTACATAAACTATTATGTCCCCTCTTAATAATAATGGATAATGGAGAGCTGGCTATATTTGGCTTAAAATCACTTTAAATTCTGAAATTAAAAGTAATATATATTCATCCATTTACAGCATAGAAAATTATGCTCAGGTTTGTTATCAATACTCTGAATAACTAGCATCCAACCAGATTACTGACATAGTAAAAAATTATTTATCTCTAATATACTATATTTTACAACAAAAACTTAGCAGCTCACTGGAAAGCTTTCTCAAATGTTCATTAAATATAATCATCATTTCCAAATAGTTTTCTTCACCCCTTCTTGTCCTTAAATAGTTGTATACTAGTGCTGATGTCACCTCTGCCATGAAGGACACATTTTTCCTGTGCCTACGGATGCTACCATATGCAATCTTTCAGCCATCAGAAAATCTAGTTTTCACCCCCCCCTCCCAAAAAAAATGAAAAAACCCTACAAGTCTAGGCCCATCTGGACAAGAGAACAGAAGATTACAAAAAGATTGGGTTGTTTTAGAAGTCCTGGTGAATATACTAAATAAGCATCAGTTTTCCTAAAGTATATTTAGAAGGCTTTCAATCTTAAACCCAGTAGAACAATTTGCTGTAATAAGGAACTAAATTGACTCAATGTTATTTAGTAGGTCAGTCTGGATGTCCTGGGTTATATTATCTACATAGTATAAAATGAGCCAGGGTAAATTAAGATTTAGGACTGCAGTGCCCAAAAAACTGCCTTGAAAATAAGCATTATTTCTAAAGTATATACCCAAGTATTATTTTAAATATTAATTATGAAAACTGAGGCCCTAGCCTAGGTTTACTAAATTAACTGGAAATGGAATATGTTAAACTACTTTTTTTACTAAAAGAAAAATAGAAATTGTAGTTAAAATATTTCCCTGCAAAAATGATGAGGTATTTTATTTCAACACAACAGAACTAGGTTACTGCATGAATATGAAATTAGGTATGAACATTTAAGACCAATTTCACATTTTAAGGTAAACAAAATCCTCAAAGCAAACTACATATTAAGACTGCCTTGATATTTAGGTGAGGTGCCTATAATGTTTTGCCTCAGTGACCTTAAGTGATAACTTAGTTAATATGAATGGTATAAATCATGATAGTAGACTTCAGGATGGGGGTACTATTTGTGGATATATTCTGATCCTACAACTAAAAGTCAAGAATGCCTTTACTATATGGCCCCAATTTCCAAGATGCTGCTCTGGCCAAGTTTTCAAACTTCCAGTGTTCTTAGTCTTATAATATGGGACTAAAAAATTTACTGTGAAGGTTTCCTCCATTAAAGTTAACAACATGTTCCATGAATTAAAGAAAAAAGACAAATGATGTTTAATATTGTCACTAATTCCGAAAAAGGAATGATAGAACAATTTCCTTTAAAAAAAAATCAAATTTTAAAGACTAGACTTTATAAATCCATGGAGAGAGGAACAGAGAAAGAGACACATAAGAGACAGAGACAACAAAGACAGAGATAGAAAAACAGAGACAGAAAGAGAATGCTAGCTTACATTTACATAAGATTGTAAAAACTGAGGAACATGTTGGTAGTGTGGTTTTATTTCCAATCTAATAATGACAGAATACTGATATAGGACAGATTGAGTTGGAGGGGAGGCATTATATTTTACCTATTCAATGACAAACCTAACAGCTTGGAATAGTCCATCAACTTTTTAAGAGTAAGAGACTTATCAGCATAGATTAAATAAAATTTTAAGGGGATATCAAATTTTAAAATGTTAAAAATTGCTTCAGCAGCAGAGCCATTATTAATTATTCAAGAAAACAATTTCCCTAGTATGACGCATCTGTGGGATTCCCAAAGAATGATCAATACTAGTCTCTGAGTGCAGATCTAATTCTGTAATACCTGCAGTTCTCAGAACTGCTTCTTAATAAGAAAACTAGAATTAAGATTTCCCTAAAATATAATTTTATAAAATACCTTTATACAAAAGGCACAAAAGAGAACATTCAAATTGTATTCTTTCAGCTTGATATTCATTTAAATGTATCTATCATTTTAAACACAGAGAACATGAACATAAACAAACATACATTCACCTATTACTTCTCAGAACAAGAGATTTGAAATAAAAATGTGATGGCAATTACTAGATCACAGAACATGCTTAACTTCTGCGCCACAGATTAAACGTGGACATTTCACCTAGCTACAGCAAAATAAAATCTGGAAGCAGACAGATGAGTTAATCAGTTAAAAAAAAAAAAAAAAAGCCAAGTCAACAGAGCTGAACTAGGTAAACACACTGGATACTATGCAGAGATGATTCAAAATGTAATACAGTTCATTAATATTCTGTTACGCACATAAAACATGGATCACATCTAATGAATGACCACAAATAACATTTCTATTACCGTCTAATCCTCTGTAATGCTTTCCTTTATTCAATATAGACAGAGGCCTTTCAAAAAAAAAAAAAAAAAAAAAAAAGCCAGCACTGGGATAAACAAACAGTAAGAGAGGGGGAGAAAAGGCAGGCACACCGTGGCCTGCAGACAGATTCTTTCACAATGAGCTGTTAAGATGTTTCCAGAACTGAGATTTAGGAACTTTAAATATGCAACAATGCTTTCTGTCAACTGCACTGCAAAATCCTGGGTCTAGGCTCACACACATTAGCAGAGACCAAATGCGGATGCATTTAAGACGCCGTTCTTTCCACCTCACACTGCAGTGCTCCGAGACTGTCAGTACAAACAAATGCTAAATAGCTATTGGCTGCAGGAAAGCTAGCCATGCAGAAAGCATTAAAACATTAAAGACAGACAATACTTACTCCAAGGTCAACCCTGGAATTTGTAGCCTTTCCCGCTGGGCTTCCATGGCTGTTATATGTCACCACACTCTATTGTAACCATGACACACATTCCCTGCCAGCATCCTGGTGATGACAGAGAGCCAAAATGAACCACTATAAAGGAATGGACTAACAATCTCTGGGGGGAGGGGGGAGACAGCAAGTTTGGGTCCTTCCACCTCTCGCTATAATCTAGAGATGTCAGCTGGGTTTCTTCAGGACAGCAGCAGCGCACCCTGAAACCACTTTGGGAAGGGAAGGAAGCTTTCCCCTCTGCAGAGCTAGTCGTTTGCTTCTGATTAAAAAATAAATATTAAAAAAAAAAAAAAAAGTCGCTCCGGGAACAAGCACACTTTTCACCTCCGTGGAATGAAAAGTCCTCTTCACCGCATGCGAACTGACAGCTTCAAGAACAATCATCTAAATAATGCCGTGGGTCACTTCTCAAAGAGTTTATCTTTAGTCATTGTCGACCACTTGCTTGTGATCCTTTCAAAAAGAATTTAGCCATCTTGTTCAAGTTCCAGTTTCCCCTTTACTTGGTAGAGTTAACAGAATTACTCATTTTTCTGCAGGAAAGAGATAGGAGAAAGGCACTGAATGAAAATAATCAGGCTCCTTCCTATAACTGGAAACCATAGGAAACAGGAATAAACTAACTGCATTAATTTGAGGGAAGTCATAGACTCTGGAAGTCTCTCTGGAGAGGGAGCAGAAAGGTAAAAAAAATAGCCCCTTTAATATAGTGTCAAAGAAAAAAATTGAAAACAGGAGATAGAAGGTTTACTTTTCAATATAATTTGTAAAACCTCAACTTGATAAATTTAAATGATAAATATTTTAGTGACTAAGGAAGGAAAAGTGAATGTATTTCATGAAAACCTAACGTTTCAACCTACATTCAAAGAATTCATTATCTCCCACCCCCATCCCCCCCCCCCCTCCCCAGCATTCATGAACTAGTAGTAAGGATGGAATTTATATTGTAATGTATGAACAACTTATCTAACTCACTTCCCTTAATACAATTTTAATACTTTTATAAAGCACACAGGCAACATGGTATGGTGGATTAAAAAGCTATTCTCAGAATCAGGACCACCTAAATTCAAGATACACATTGGCTGGTGATCTTGATCTTGGCTGTCACTTACCTTCTGTGTTGCCAGAAAACTCTCTAGGATTATCATTTTTGCATCTGAATTGGTAGACAGCTATCTCACCATGGAGCTCCCTATGCTAATGAAATCCCAAGAGGACAAAAATAAAACTTGTCAAGTACTGCTGCCTTATTTTGTAGAATCCTCGCCACTAATTTTTCTCTTTAGGTCAAGAAGCCCTTAAATTTCAAATAATTCAGAGACAAAGATGGCATATGCCAAATCAAAATCAGTCCAGAAGAGACATTGAGGACCACAAAATTACATGGTTTCAGAATTGGAAAAGATGTCAGAGACCATCTGATCCAAGCTGTACTTGAAAAAGAACCTTCTCCCAAACTAGTTCACTTCTACTTAACTCAAATAGTGAAATTGTTGTAGATACAAAGACAAAAATAAATTCCTTTTTTCAAAGAATTTAACTTTTACTGAAGTGATGCAACATGTACACAAGTTAATAAACACAAAATATATATAAAGAAATACAAACTAATTTTAAAAGAGAGAATGCTAATAACTAATGGTATGGAAAAGTGGGGACATTAAAGACCTTGAATAAAAGGTAGGATGTGAATTATACTTTGAAAAGAAGAAAGTAAGGCATATTGTTAAGTATAATTGCTGTTAATGAATTATACACATACTATGTATAGACATAGTCAAAGTTGGACAATTTTGTTAGAGAATTCTTCCTGATTCCTTGCAATTTCTGCTCTATAGTTATAAATTTTCCCTCCAGAATTGCAGTAAATATGAAGAAATCTCTGTGTTTATGATAACCCATCACATTTTGTACACAGCTATTAAATCTCTGCCACTTTTCCCTTAAGTCTTCTCTGTCAATGATGCATGATTTCCAGTTTCTTTAAGAATTTCACGAATTATACAAATGTAAGGGATAATCCATTCATTCAACAAACATTTATTAAGGATATATATTGGGACCTGGAAGAGATATAGAAATAAATATGATCTAGTCTCTGGCCCTAATGGAATTTAAAATCTAATCGAGTTGATAAGATTCATGTAATTATAAAACAGATTTAAAATATAAGTTCATAAAGGTACAAAATGCTTAAAATATCAAGTTTGGTCATTTCCTAGGCTACAGCTCTCTCATCTATAAACTGAGAGGCTTAGACTGAATGATCCTTAATGTATCCCAGCTCCCAACCTCAATATTTCATATCAGATGGAGAATAGATTATTATTGACTGAGATGATCAGAGGAGCTTTTCATAGAGGATGGGGCAGGTTTTCAATAGGTAGATTTTGGGAGTAAAGGATAGATATGAGAAGGCTTCAAGAATGGAAAAAAAATAATGAAGAAGAAAAGAAAAATGGAAACTTTTTTATTATAGCTAATACTGCAATTTGGACAGAATATGGATTAGATACAGCTGAAAAGGCAAATTAGAATAAAATTGCTGTGGTTTCATTATATATTACATTTCCTCTTCTACTTTGCAACCCAGCCAAAGTGGCCTTCTCTCCATTCCCCACACAACATTCCATCTTCCAGCTTCATGCACTCCCTCTTGGCCTCCAATTCATAAAATCCTTCCCTTTTTTAAAAGATGTTGCTCAAATATCACTTTCTATTTATAAAAAATTTCTAGGGTTCTCTTTCCCAAACTACTTCTTAATTTAATTACTTTGCATTCATTATTTATGTTTATTCTGCATATTATTTTATATGTTCTTATTATCTTCTTCCATAGAATATAAACTCCTCAGTGAATAGGGATGGTTTCATTCTTTTTATGTGTATCCCCAATGCCTGACATAGCATCTGGCATATGATATGATATGATAAACAATCCCTTCTACTATATAAACACTGTCACTTGAAATTAAAAAAAAAAGTATTCTCTTCTTCTAGTCATTTACCAAATTGTTAAGGGCAAGGCTAGAGCACAATATGAGAGACCTGCCTCAAGGTTGACACTGACTCACTAATGAATATACATTAAGCAGTCTGGTTTGTAACAAAATCCACCCAACTGTACTATCATTCAGCTCATGTTTCTCTACAGTCACAAAGGTTGACATGTAAGAAGTTATCACATACTTTTCTGAAATCTTAACATGTTTATGACATTGCTTTACTTCATCTGACTCTCTAATAATTTTATGAGGAAAAAATAGAAGGAAAGTTTAGGTTGGCATCTGTTTTTCTTAGTGAACCAGTATTGGTTCCTAGTAAATTTTATTCCCATTTAACATCTGTCTAAATAAATTTGGTCAAGAACTTTCCTGAAGATTAATATCTCCTAATTGTTATAGTATACATTGACCTTAGGTCTCACACTTTAGTTGTGCTTCCTTTTTCTGTCACCTCATCAATCTCCTCATATTTCAAAACCTAACCCAAATCCTGCTTCTTCTAAGAAATTGTCCTTTATTTTTTTAGCCTCTGAATTCCTCTGAAGTTTATAGTTTTTAACCATACAAATTAGCACTTAATGAGGTAGTCTTGAATTGTCCACAATTTTCTACATGTTGGTCTTATCTGTCTAATTATACTGTAACTTTCTTGAGGGCTCAGACTGTGTAATACCTTTACCATATTTCTAATGCTTACTTAACCTAAATTGAAAATTATTATTGTTTCTTCTCAAAATCCTTTGTGAGATTACTAGTCATCTCTCATATCTTAAGTGTCTGTCTCCTGTATGAGTCCTCCTTCCTCCTAAGTCCTCTTCTTTTTCCCATTTTTGTTCTCTTCTTCTCCCATGGGGTCAGTTATTATCTCTATGCAGATGACTACAAAATCTACATATTCAACCCTAACATCTTCTGGTCCCATGTGATTTGGTTAGTACAAGGACTACAGTGTTGCTTGAGGAGAATAGCTGTGGCATGTGACCAATTTCTTCCTAGATATTCCTTTTATGAGCTGATACACAATTTATATCAAGGGATTCAAAGGGAAGTTTTACCTAATGCTCCCTTCCATCAAATACTTCCCCTTCCCCAATTGTGACTGAAAAAATTTCTTTGTTGAAGAGAAATTCTTGTAGGTATTTGGGTTCTCAATTTTTATGGATCACTGATTCTATCCTCTCCTTCACTTAGTAACCTCCCATATTCCCCATATTCCTATAACTTACAGGACTCACCAACTCAACTCCTCAAAACATCAAACAAACAAAAATTTTTGATATTTATTCTCCCTTTCCTCTTAACTACCACCTTAGAATAGGCCCCCCATTGCCATTCATTCAACTGATCATCCAGCCTACAATTGTAAAAATAATCTTAAAACAGATGTTTATTCATGGCATTTATCTCCAAAAACAATTAACAACAACAACAACAACAACTTTCCAAAGTCCCCCTTGATTTTGAGAGTAGAAATTCTTTAGTCCAGTGTTTAAAATTTTCTAGCTTTACCTTTTACCTTTCTAGATTTATGTTAAATTATTTACCTGCTAGCTATTCTCCTCAAGCAACACTATAGTCCTTGTACTAACCAAATCACATTTTTTTATTCCTGCTTTTTATCCATTATATGCTAGTTTGTGTAAGTGTTTATTTTCTGTCTCTCTTCTCATTCCCCAACTCATTAGATTGTTGAGTTCTTTAAGGCAGAGGGCTAGCATTTGCCTCTTTTTGAATCTTGAATCATTAGCACAGTGCTTAATATGCTAAGTAACTCAATAATTACTCAATATGTTTATTGAATAATGAGTTAATAAATGTTTATTTTTAATAGCATTTTATTTTTTAATTACACATAAAAATAGTTTTCAGCATTTAATAAATGTTTATAGACTGACTCTTTGAAGCTTGACTCCTAGAAATTTTCATCACTATGGTTAAATAGGAAAGTCTTTCCTCAAATTACTAAAAATTTACTATCCCTATATCCATGCTATGTCATTTCTGGCACCTATTAGTTCTTTCAGCACAGAGAAGATTTCATTTTTTTTTCCAAATTCCTAACAGGGTACTTTTCATAGAGTGAATGCTTAACAAATGTTGAAAGAAATTATAGAGGAAATCCATTTAGAAGGTTCTCAGCAGGCAGGTGTCACAGTCAAAATAAGGAAAATGTTGACCTGAGAGCAAATTTTTCTATGCCAACAATCAAGTCTAAATAAAAAAAAAAAAATCAAGTATAAGCAAGAAAGTTAGAGGAAAAGGTAATTATATAATGCAAGTAAAATATGATCAAGCCTAGAAAAAGAAATTAAAAATTAAGCTCAAGAAAAAGGGGAGAAATTATAGATACCATAGAGGCAGAAATAGTCAAAATTAACAACTAGAATACAAGCTCTTAAAAATGTTGTAAAGTTCCATCAAGATATGTCACATTTATTTTTGCCTCCCCTAGGAACCTCAGTACCTAAGGTTAAGATTAAGAACCTAAGTAAACTAAGGTTCACTGAAAGAAATTAGACATAACTTTTTGTAATATAAATTATAGTGTATAATAAGACACAAGGGGGAGGGGGTTCTCAGAATGACTGCCATGATTATAACTTGTGGATAGGAAAAGTTGGAAAGATAATTAATTTAGAAATAAAAACATAACGAATAAACAAATAAAACTTAAGTTGTTGCTGCTGTGTTGTTTTATTGTTTTCTTCCATAGCCATAAAACATTGTAGATAAAAAGTTGAAGCTTTTTCTTTGGGGAAACTGAGGCGTAGACAAAGATATAAAGAAATAAATTCTCTCCTCTGAAATTGATTTGAGTAAGTCAACTGAAAACAACCTTCCCTATGTACTTATGAATCTATTTGATTAGTCAGAAATTGTGGCTCTAATGAATTGAAGATACATATAGTAACAGAACTCTCTAGTACATATCCTACAGATATAAGGTTCTTGAACAATGCAGGAATATAGAATTCATGCCAAACATCCCTGTGCAAATAACCATTCCTTTGCAATTCCCACCAACATGAAGACTGGGGCAAGGAGAAAAGAATTTATTAGCGATTATATAGTTAGTTAGAAATAAAATATTTTCCTGAGGTGAGTACATCATGGAGATTCATTAAGAGTAGAATGCTGAATTATCTTGATTTTCAGGATTTCCCCTAAATCTTCCAAATTGACATTTAATAATAAAATATGAAGTAATTTTTTATTAAGGGAGAATAAATCTGTTCACAAACTGTTAGCATAGTTTCAAGAATTAAAAAGGGTGAGTGTAAAAGGAGCAAAAAAAAAAGTATAGGTGAACAAAAAAAAAAGGATATACCTTAGGTATTCCATTTAATTTTTAAAAAATTATTTTAGAGTCATCTGGGGATGGCTGAAGCAGGACTTCTTAAACTTCACTTAAATTTTCAGTTAACAAAAACATTTTTTTCTGAATTTAAAAGGCTTAAATTTTAGTGAGCAGGTCTTTAGACAATATAACAGAGTTTTACATTTAAATCCACCTTTCATCACAAAAAGTGACAAACTGAAAAAGAAAAACATAAAATGTAGGACAAAGGAAAGAAGTTTCTACTTTCCACCAAAGTTTCCTAGCAGATATAAATAACAAAGAGGATAAGATTTAAATACTATATGCTAATACCAAAAAAGATTTCCAGAAGAGAAAAGCTTTATAACAACTACAATTTGAACCCCAGAAAAAAAGAAAATGGTCATAAATTAAATGAGAAAGTATTTGTAAAGCACTTAGCATAGCGCCTAACATAGATACTAGGTAAATGCTTATTTCTTTCTCTTCTCCCAGAAGAATACTACGAATAACTGAAATGGCTTGATTTACTGAATAATTTGAAAGAAAATAAAAAGCTGAAACTAGAAAGTAGAAAATCTAAAAAACAAACAAAACAAAACAAAACAAAAAAACTGAGAATCACTGACTTTCTTAGAAAACCGAAACTTAGATATCATATTTCAAAAAATCATGTTGGCTGAAAGAAATGAAATTAGAATGCAACTTATAGACTGATAGCATCCATGAGATGTCACCAAAAGAAAATCTTATAGTTAAGTTACTTAGAAATGTGGTTATCAGGATCCAGGAAACATAGATAAAAGAAAATATTGTAAAAAGCTTAAGGGCATATAACTTGAAAAGACTAATTAACGATTCAATGTTTTCATTTTTAAAAAAGGTAAGAGAATACTATTTTCCTTTAAGTGATCTATTCTATCTAAGGATCACCAAGAAAATAAAAAATGTAGAGAATCTGTGAGCTTAGAAGGTCAAAAAGAGATGTGATAGGGAAGGCAGGAAGGAATCTACTATTTCTACAACTAAAGCATCAGAGGTAGAGAATCTAGAAATAAGATAAAAATTCATTAAATTCATCACTATCCTTAGTAAAGTAGTAAAATTCAAAATAAACAACAGGTATCATTAACCTTTCTTACACTTACCAAGAAAACAAAAGAGAAAGAAAAGAATATGTCCTTTCATAAATTTACAACAAATGCATTCAATCTCTGGGAATTAACTTTATAAGATCTCACCAGTTTAATGCTAATGTCTACAGGGCATCTATTTTAAGATGCCCAATGGATACTTAGAGATACAACTGGAGACAACATGAAAATAGAACGTAGGATGCAGGCACAATTCTGGCCTAAGAAGCCTATATCAGAATTGGGGGGCGGGGAGGGGAGGGGAATTTTAACTGCTGCCATATTTTTTCCATAACAGCTGGACTCTAATTCCATTCCCCTTTCTTTTTATTTTCATAAAATAGCTAGGTATCACAATAGACCTGAAATCAAGAAAATCTAGGTTCCAATCTAATCTCAGATATTATGTGATCTTGTCCAAGTCACTTAATTTCTGCCTCAATTTTCTCATCTATGAAGTAAGGATAGTAATAACATCTACTCCCAAAGATGTAAGGCTAAAATGGGATTACCATAAAGCACTTTGTAAACCTTGAAGCTCTATATAAAAGCTATTATTCTTATTATTATCATTATTATAAGGATATGGTTGTACTTTCTAAAATTTATAATTATGTTATCCTTCTTTACCCTGAGGAATGTAAATGATTTAATATGTTTGCTCAAGAATATATATAGAAGAATATAAATTTATGCAGCTACATTAATATGGCCTCATTAAGATCTTTGTAGATTAAAAGTTGATTTTCCTTCTCCTATGAAATCTGAGTTAGTATTTCACATGTAGAGAATCCCAAGGAAATCAAAGTCACAAGCACCTTGATGAGATTTTTGACTCTGCACTTGAGAAAATAACCTAAAGCTACTCTTCCAGCATTTACCAAATAACTTGGCTCCTATTCCTCAGGAACTCTTAACCTGGACTTGCTTTTAAAATATTTTGATAAGTTAGCTTTCATGATCATTGACTTCCTTTGCAATTCTATGCCCAGGTGGTCTAAGAGAAAATGGAATCATAGTTATGACCCTCCACATGTACTTAATTAGCTAACCTTTGGTAAATAGGGGAATGATTTATTCCTAAACTCTAATTAAAATGATTTCAGAGCTCAAAAATTCCAAAGTACAGACCTAGAAACAATGGGAACAGGCAATACTGTTCTCTGCCAATTATCATTTTGCAAATCTTCAAAAGAAGCAAGTATGTCTTAGAAATGGGGACTTTTCTTGTACAAACTGAGGGAAGGAGAAGCCATTAATTAAAATGACAAAATAGAAGAAATAGATGTAGGATCTTGTCAAGGGATAGACCTTGGCTGTCTGCTGGAGTTCCTTGGGTCATTGAGTAAAAGAGCTGAGCCAAAGCTTGAGAAAACTGGTGCAAAGAGGAAGTTTCCCTCAGTGCTGACAGCAGTAGCCTCTCCACCAAATGCATCTTGCTGCCTGGAGGACTTGGAAAAAGGGATAGCTGAGAGACCAGGGTTTGAGGGGAAATGTGTGTGCAAATTTTTGTGAGGGGACTGGGGGCAAAAAGTATGTATGCATTTTTGTGGATATATTTGTAATGGGGGTAGGGAGCAGCTTCTCCCATACACTGTTTGTCCACATAGAGAGGAGCAGAAATGAGGCAAGATAGAGCAAAAAACTGAAGGTATGCAGATTGAGTGATAAACATAATCCCCTGCAGGTGGAGGAGGTATGGCTTCTTGGGAAATCTGGTTCTGCAATTCAGGGAATTCTCTATACAATTATTTTGGTCTTATTTCCTTCCTGGACTCAAAGCATAGGAATACATGTGTATGGGATGGGGGTGAATAAGAGATGGGATAAGGAGGACAGGGGACTGGGTTCAGAGTAGTATGTGCCACTCTGAGTATACTACAGGCACTGATGGGCTCCAACAGGATTCTCTGAGAGGGAAAATGTTTCCTCAAGACTAAGGTTACTGATCTATACTGCTTCTCAGCATGGTCAATCCTAGGAGGTAAGGGAAGTGGAGGTGATATACTTCAGCCTCGGCAAGATAAAAGAGGGAGAATGCCCTCAGCTCCTGCTGAGGAGTCACGCCTTCTAATCTCAGGCAACTTCTATCTCTTCCTGTCTTGGAGACACAACTTTTCTCTCATATCTTTGCTTGCCCTACACCTGCAAAAGATATAGTGAAGCTTTTTTTTGGAAGGGAGGCATTTAGCAGGGGGAAAGATGCTATCTGATAGAGAGCACCTCCTCAAAAACCACAACTAGGAACTAGGAAACCAAAGGATGCTGCTCTGGAAGGTGGAGAGTGGGGAAGAATGTGGTGTATCTATTTCAACAACTTGGTTAGTGTCTGCTCAGTCACTAACCTTGCTTTCTATCTCCTCTGTCAAATTCAATGCGGTATTTGAGATTCCTTCTAGGTCTAACAGTCTGAGAGTCTGAAATCTGTGCTCCATTTCGCTATACTTTGTAGACCTTGGTTTGGCACTAATTTCAGTAAAAATTGAGGAGGGCTTTCCCCTATGACCTTTGTCAAGTTATTTTGTCCTTATCGGTCCTGTAAAATTTAAGTTACACTAGATGATATCCTAGTCTTCCCCAAGTCTAAAATGATAATCTGTTATTGTGTTGGGTTTTTTGGGGTTTTTTTTTGGGGGGGGAAGGTTGAATTGATTATATAAAGCAGGTCCAAGCCACGTGTGCATTGCCAAATTTTTAATATGTGGATGTCCCTTCCCCCATACCCAATTTATAAAACATACTTCAATATAATTATTATCTTCTCCATCATTTTCTATTTTTTTTAAAAAAACTCAATTTCTGTTGTAATCCAGTTCCCAAGGTATAAATGCTAACATTGAAAATTAACAATCACATGAAGTTCAAATAAGCATGCATTCTTTCTTCTACGCCTCTTTCAAGCTTGGAATCTAGCCTCTTTTACCCCACTAACTCAAGAAACCCTAGAGATTTTACTTCCATTTTGATATTTTTAATCAGAGCCTATCCTTTATTTCTGAAAAGAACTCACTTCTTTTGATAGTTTACAAAATAATAATTAATAGAGAATAGTGTTACCAGGTGCTTCTATACTTGCTACTGCTTCAGAATCTTTGGGCCCAACAATTAGTTGAATTAAAATATAGAATAAAATGTTTACTGAGGGTTAACTAGTAGGGACATATGGAGGATCTAGCTATGATGTCATTTTTTCTGAGACCATCTGGGCAAAGGATTGCAAAGGAAGTCAATGATAATGAAAGATACTTAACAAGAATACTGATCTGCTTTCTGCTGCCCCATCCTCCTTTTTACCCTAGTAATCAGACTTCTTCAGTGCTGTGTGAAGAAACAATAGACTACTGTATCCAATGATTGAGAATAATTACTTTTGGGAAGACCCCCACAGTAGTCTGGGTTCATCTAGGGACTTCATTGAAGGATGTTCTATCTTCCCACTTCCCACATACAATATAGCTTCAGAACAGATTGCACTATTTGTACTAAGGACAAACATTCCCAGTTAGGACTCTAGGTAA
This sequence comes from Sarcophilus harrisii, assembly GCF_902635505.1. Lineage (NCBI taxonomy): Eukaryota > Metazoa > Chordata > Mammalia > Dasyuromorphia > Dasyuridae > Sarcophilus > Sarcophilus harrisii. The sequence continues at coordinate 157,690,986 of NC_045426.1, read as the reverse complement.
GAGCAGTCTTAGGTGGGATATTACATTTAAAATATCGTATAGGATGACTTTTCTTTGTTCTTTATCAAATCAAACCATAAATCACTTTTTTAGTCTAGTACTGAAAATTGGCTCTAGAATATAGTAATTTTTTTTGTTGTTTCTCTAAATAGCTTTAACCAGAAAATTTTCCACTGCTCAGGTGATTGCATGTCTCCTGTTCTCTGAATACATAGATCGCAAAGCATATACAGACAGTATTTCCCAAGAGTCAACTATCCCAGTCAAGAAAATGGGATTACTGGCTGCCAGGGAGAAAGGATATTGACATTGAAGTCAAAGGACTTAGTTTCAAATCCTACTTTTGATACTTACTACCTATATGACCTTGCACAAATCAATTATCTTTATTGATGTGGATTTACTCTCTTTCCATGTCAGGAATAAGTCCAAATGACTATTATCAGGTATAGTAAATTCCCAGACTATCCTGTTTGTATAGAGTGTGTGTGAGGATGGAATTCTTTATCAACCTTCATTGTTTTTCCCTCAACCTCTGAGCATCTTTAAACAACCTTTGAGATGTTGATTAGCATAATTTTAGAGAGGTCTGGCACCTGGTCTGTCAAAGACAAAATGGCTTCTTGATCTCTCCCTCTAAATTCCTGATTTTACTTCCCTGGGTTCCCTGAAAAACCCTTGAGACTGGATTTTCCCTATAAAAGATCTGCTCATGATGAAAATCTTTGCAAAGTCCTTTTCAGGATTATGAAAGGCACTCATAGTGCCTTCCTTTTAATGGTATCTTTCTCTCTCTAAATGCAGCCTGCCAGTTAATGGCTTCCTTAGGCCCAATGGCATGTTCTTTTAATGGAGTCTTCCAAATTCCTTTCCTAGGTAACCCTATTGCTCTCCCAGCTCTATTCCATATATACCACTCCTGGTACCTATTTTACCTCTTATTTTGTCTGTAACCTATTCCTCTAAATAAATCTACCTTTTGGCAAAGAGAATGGCCCTTGTGAATTTGTCAAATGTTTATTTCAAATTAAGAATTGCTATCCCAATCTCATCATTATCACTGAGTTTTTTCATCTGTAAAAGGAATTAGTTGGACTGTATTAAGGATTCTCAATGTGTGATTTGTGAACTCATTTTAAAATAATATTTTGGTAACTATATTTCAATGTAGTTTAAAACCATTATTGTGAAAAGGGGCATACTGGCTGCTCTAGGCTGCCAATGGTTTAGAGATAACAAAAATAATTAGCGTTGATTGAGAGTCTATGGCTCTCAATCTAGCTCTAGATTAGCTCTAGATATAGGATTCCCATTCCTCTAGCTTCTGTATCTTCTCTCCCCTTTCTTCTAAGTTCCTAAGGGCCAGATAGCCATGAAGGCTGATGATTTCACTTGCTAGCATTGGTTTGTTGTGATTGCTTTGCTTAATCTTGTGTAGAAATGGAAATTTAATTCAAGAAAATGAAAACCTGTAGGCTCTCCCACAAGGTGTGAAATTCTAGGCTTTATATGCCTTTGAAGATGCATTAATTAACATTTGTCAAGAGATTTTTGAAGCTTTTAAACTGTTTTTTTGGTCGATGGCTTCAAACACATATCTTTGGAATGTTGAGTCTTCAGGTCCTCAGAGAAATATATTTTCTTCTTGTCTTAAACTTTTGCACCCTTATGTTTAAATACTTGGAGGGGAGGGGGCAGAAAATGATGTAAGTGATAAAGTGAGGAACAAATTTTTTATTCTCAATATGATAGTAATCATAATAACAAAGGCTTAGGATTGAGTGTCAGGCCTGGAGTCAGATAGATTCACCTTCCTGAGTTAACCCAAGATACTTATTTGCCATGTCATCTTGGGCAAGTCAATTAATCTGATTTGCCTCAATTTCCTCATCTATAAAATGATCTGGAGAAGGCAATGGCAAACCAGTATCTTTGAGAAGAAAACTCCAAATGGAGTCACAAAGAGTCAGACAGAAATGAAATAATCAACTGAACCACAACAATAATAAAAAAAGCTAGAATTTATACATAACATATATAATAGCTAGTACTTTAAGGCTTAATTTAAAAAAATTATTAAATCTTTTTATTTACAAAATATATGCATGGGTAATTTTTTTAGCACTGACCCTTGCAAAACTTTTTGTTCCAAATTTTTCCTTTCTTCCCTCTACCTCCTCCCCTAGATGGCAGGTGGTCTAATACATATTAAAAAAACTGTTAAAAAATATATGTTAAATCCAATATGTATATATGCATATTTATATAGTTATCTTGCTGTACAAGAAAAATTGGGTAAAGAAGGAAAAAAAGGCCTGAGAAACAAAAAAACTGCAAGCAAACATCAACAGAAAAAATAGGGATATTACATTATTCTCCACACTCAGTTCCCACAATTCTCTCTCTGAGTGTATATGGCTCCCTTCATCACTGAACAATTGGAACTGGATTGAATCATCTTTGAGGTTTATTTATGAAACACTTTACAGATATCTCTTTTATCCTCACAATGATATTGATAAGTAGGTGTTATTAAAAGTATCATCTTAGAAATGAAGAAACTGAGGCAGAAGTTAAATGATTTGTCCAGAATCATACAATTGCTAAGTATCTGATGCTGGATTTCAATTTAGGGCCTCCTGATTTCAGGTCTAAAACTCTTGTCTACTGCACTACTACTTATAGCTATCTCAAAAATTGACTTGCAATGAATTGCTGAGAAAATCTGAGCATAGACACTTTGGAGTAAAAGGAACAGGAGTCAAATCCCATCTCTGACACATGTTCTCTTAATTTTCCTGGGTCTCAAAAATCCTCAATGTAAAATTAAGAGGTTGCCTCTGAGGTCTCTTCTAGCTCTAATTCTGTGTCCCTATAATCCTATGATTACTTTCAAATGATCTGTCAGGTTGCACCAACAATGCTATCACTAAATAGGTCATCTTAAGAGAAACCTAACATGAAGAGAAACAATCTTAAAATAAAACAAAATATAAATGATCCACATTTCACCCATTCTTTAGGATTAGATTATTTGATTTCCAATTAATTTTTGTTCTATTTTCCCATAGCCCTTTATTCCAAGTAATTTTCCTTGCATAATGCAATAAAATAATAATATTACAATAATAATAATGCAATAAAATAAAACAATGAAGAAATGCTTGTGAGGTTTTTATGCCCTAATATATGGTCAATTTTTGTGTAGGTACCATATACCACTGAGAAAAAAGTATATTATTTTCTATCCCCATTCGATCTTCTCCAGAGAACTATCATACCTAACTTTTCTAAAATTCTATTTACCTCCTTAATTTCTTTCTTATTTTGTGGTCAGATTTATAAATGATTCTCATTTCAGGTTCTAGAAGTATTGCATTTCGGAGGTGGGAAACAGTTTAAAATCCTTCTGATAAAAGTTTAGATTTCATTTTTTTTAAACATTCCCTCCCTACAAAGTATATTTTCCGAATTTTGGTGCATAATAGAATCTGAGCTATATAAGAATTTATTTGTACAATTCTCTCCTCACATTACTAATATTAATAATTAATAATAATTACTAGTACCATTTTCTAAAGGAAGGGTATACAGTTGGTGAAAACTAGAGAAATGAGAGTACTTTGTTTTCCTGACTTCTAGCTTCAAGAGATGAAGAGATAATAGAGAGGCAAGATGCTGTTCTAGATTCTCCTCAAGGAAAAGAGACCCTTGAAAGTTGAATTGAGGAAGAAGAAATTTATCAGGTTGGCTTAGGTTCCTCTATGTGTCCTCCCATCAACTTTTTCCTTTTTAAGATAAATTTATAATAACAAATAAAATAAAATTAATTAAGTTTATTTTCAATTCACAGAACAACCTTCACACAAGCACGAAAGATTGAATACTTGCTACCAATAAGGAGAGACTAAACCAAATATTCTTAAATTATGGGTCACAACCCCATATGTAGTCTTATAACTGAATTGAGGATCTTTAAATTATGGTTTATTATCATAAATGCTTGATTTTATATGCCTATATGTCAGGGATCATGTCCCCTGGGATCATGTCAAAAATTTCTTGTGCAAAAAGGGATTTTGAGTGGGAAAAGTTTATAAAGCCCCAATCTAAACAACTAGGCTTGATTAACAGTAACACCTAATTCAACATTATTCCACAATTAAAGAAACTAAAGATTATAGAACTGAAATCACTTGTCTGTATGTCATATAAAATATAGGATGTTAGAGGTAGAGGCTGAATACAGATCTCCTCACATTTAGTATAGGAACTTGCCAACATATCTTTCGGTCTCTCACTGATAAAGTACAATTCTGAGTTTTATTTCCTTAACTAAGCACAAATGAGCACAGATGCTAAAAAATTGCCAGAATCTTATTCAAAACAAGTTATTTTTATTTTTATTCTTTTATTTCTCTTCAAAATCCTTGAAGGTCCTTCAAGAGAAATATAATGAGTTATTAAAAGAAAGAAACCACAATGAACACTAAAGCAAAATGAATTTTCGTTCATTGCTTTTTTTGAGTATCTTTAAATATTATCCAATCCCTTTAGTGTCTTAAATTAGCAATAATTAAAATTACCTGTTTCCCAACTAATAATCCACAGAACTGAAAACAATAATTCAAGCTTAATTTCTCTTTATTGTCTGCCTCCAAAAGGTGACATCTTTTTTACCGACTGATTCAAAACTTTCATTTTGTTATAGTGATCCTTATTTCCTATTATAATGATTAACTACTATAAATACCAGTGATAAGTTGTTAGATGTCTTAAGCATATAGTAGACTTGGCATAATTGGGAAGTCAAATTACATGCACTCATCATTTGTATTTCAGGTTAAGGAGCTATTATTGTGAGATGGGAGAAAACTGTTTTCCATGTCTGTAAACTCTATGGAAAAGAAGCTGGTACTCAGAATAATTAATATTCAGAGCTATGTGATTCCAGAACTATGTAAATGACAAAAAAGAATCTATGGCAGGAAGACTCCAGTTAGGTCTAATCTGAGTTTGGAGTTTTTCAAAAGGCTTTGCCTCCGGGTTATGTAGGTAAATTGCTTGACCTCTTTGAGGTCAACTGATCCTCAGTTTCTTTATTAATAAGGCAGGAAAAGCAATACCAGTATTGTATTGCATGAAGAAGTCATTCAGAAAACAATAACCACTTTAGTATTTTAAGTCAATGTTACAGAATTTTGCTAAATATGAGGAGATCAGGTTAAAGGGAAATTAAGATTGCCCATCTCTCTTATTTGTCTTAAGTATTCTGGAAATAAGTGAATCAAAGTCCATGGAAAACTTCAGACAACAGACCAAACAACCAACTATAAATAATCTAGACATCAATAAGAAATTTATGGAAGAAGATTATTGCCTCCTGATGTGAATCTTTTAAATCTTGATTGGTGGTTTAAGACAACAGGAACAATAACAAAATACCACTTCTCTATCATCCCTATTACTGGTCTTATTGCTGAGTTAAAAAAAAAAAATTTAATAAGTCATAGGCCTCAGCAGGCTGGCAATTAAAATTCTCCATTCCTACCAGCTGAAAAGCCCAAAGCATTAACAGACACTTCTTATGTTGACACAACCTCCCACTGGGGTAACTATCTGATCTCAAAACCATAGTTTCCAGCTTTATAGAAAATGGAGAACATGAAAATGCTTTCTCAGTTATCTTTTATGCCTTAAAATGGTTAAGCTTGGCTAATTTTCCTAGACAAAATATTAACACAGAATGTCAAGGTTAGTATTGTTTTTAATACCTGACTTAAGATGGGGTAAGAGTGGGAGAAAAAAACCCCAGAATTATAGGCATACGCTCTTTACACAAACCCAAAATACTGTCATCTTGACTGACACAAAAAATAATAATCACAGCATTTATATGGTTCAGCATTAAGGTTTGTAAAGTATTTTTTTTTTAGGTTTGTAAAATATCTCATGGTATTTTCACAAAAGCCACAGGAAACAGATGTTATTATTATCCCCATTTTATAGATGAGGAAATTGAGCAGAGCTTAAATGATTTGCCCAGGGTCACACAGATAGTAAAGGCTGAATATGAATTCAGGTCATCCCAACTCCAAGCCCAGTATTCTATCTACTATGCCATCTAGCTGCTGCTAAATTGCACAAATAGATTTAAGGCACCATTTAATTTGTCGCTATTTGATTGACATAACTTTTCAAGAAATACATTTATTTTATAAAGTTATATATACATATCTCATACACATTATTTTTATTAAAGCTTTTTAGTTTTCAAAAGACATGCATGGATAATTTTTCAACATTAACCCTTGCAAAACCTTGTGTTCCAATTTTACTCCCACCCCCTTCCCTAGATAGCAAGTATCTTTGTGTATCAATATCTGTCTATCTATCTATAAATAGATAGACAGACAGATAGATAGATAGATAGATGCATGTTTATATATAATTTGGTTAACCTTTCCTTCAGAAATACCCTAAGAAGATATACAAATATTGTAATCAACAAAAATTAGCACAAATGGCTCTGCAATTATATCTATCTATCCATCCATCTATTAGATATAGAGAGATATATGTACAAATATATGTGCCTGTGTGTGTGTATATGGGTATCACCATTTGAACACTAGAAGACTTTACGAACAGGAGGGGAAAGAAATGTCAAAAATTAGAATAAGTTTCTGAAAAAGTACCTAATTTTTATTCTATAGAAAATTAAGCAATCAATTGAGTAAAACAGAAAATGAAGGGTGACCTAGATAATTGGAAAGATATACAACATTAAGGCTGGGTCACACCAATAAATTAAAAATGAACATACTCCCTAAATTGCTTCATAAATTTCACACTACATCAATTAAATTTCCAAGAGAATACTTTATAGAATTAGATAAAATAACAAAATTCATATATAGAAATGAAGGTCAAGAACATCAATGGGAATAAGGAGTAAGAGAGAAAGGAGGACTTTCTAACTATATTAATTATATTATATATAAAATTATGTGAAATAATAACTAATTTACATAGCATATCAGAGTTTGGAAAGTACTTTACATAAATTATCTCATTTAAACCTCATAATGATCATCACAAGCATAAAAAATCCATATTTTATTAATGAGGAAACAGAACTTTAGATAAGTTACCTACCCCAGTCATGCACCTGGGCACACATCATTAGGTAGGATACAAACGAAAGTGTTGACTAAGTATAACACTGTCAAATACATGAAGGACCAATATTTTTTTTTCTTTCTCATGCACAAATCTAATAGGCTTTTTTTTCCTAACATACTGTATGTAGTCTATTATTCCTACCATCTGGAAATATTGAAGTTGATGCTTAATAATGAAGGGTACCCTTCCCTCTGCCCTATACAGAATGCTCTGAGTCAATTTCCAATCTTTTTACCAATGTCCCATTTCCATTCTTTTCCTATTGCCTTGATGCTGACTCTCTAACCCTCAAGTCCCACTCTTTCCTTCCCAATGGTGGTGGGTTGAATTCGTCAGACTCCTACCCTTGGTGAAATAGATCCAAGGACTCCTGAGCCTTGCCATTCACCATGATATGCATCCTTAGGACCAGACCTTTCCATGAGTTGTTTTTCCAAGAATGTAACTCTTAAATGCAGAAACAGCCCCTCCCTACCATCTGTATCTTTACCATTTTTGAAATGTTTGGCACATAAGTGCTTAATAAATACTTCCTCATTCATTTATTCACTATGAGTTTTCATTTTCCTTTTAGGCTGCTTTTAATCATGATTTTCCCAAGATCATGGTGTTCCATGAGTGGAGATCACAATATCAAGGAGATAGAACATATATTATAGTTTTGGCAATATCGTTTTTTACATCCACTAGATTTTTCTATGGTGGTAGGTAATTTTTTTCACATTACTATGAATTTCACTAAGGCTTTGTAGTGTTTTGCTGTTCAATGGAATTATGATATCATGAATGAATAAGAACATTTGGAGAGCTGTGTCTTTAACAGAGAATCCTTGGAGCACTGTTTGTTTGTGTGTGTGTGTGTGTGTGTGTGTGTGTGTGTTTTAATTCAATGAAAGACATTTTACATGACACTGGCAAAAACCTCATCTTGTATGTCCTTTTTGTTCACCTTCCTTGATCTCAATATTCAGGAGATTGCTGAACAAAGGCATTTGTATTGTGGAATCTGTCATAGAGCCTTGTATGACTTTAACTTATGCATGGAAGAACTGCCTTGTGGAAGAAACCCTTCAAGGTTATGTTTCACTCTAATGAATCAAGTGCTTCTTTAAAAAAATAAATCAATAGCAATTCCTTATCAAGGAATAGTTTGCTAGGTAGGGAAGGTGGGAAGCATATATTCAGAAATGAAGGTGATGTAAAAACAAAAGATATCAATAAAAATTTAAAAATCAATAAACCAAAAGCTCAACAGGATCTTACATTCTTTATACCTCTCATTCAATTTCATGACCATAAAGTTGCCTGCTATAGAAAACTGTCCACAGATGCCTCCTTGTTTTCTTTCCCTTGTATTTTTTTTTTAACAATACCCATGATACATATACAGACTATTTTCAGATTCTTATAGAGATGAGAAAACCAATATAAAAATATACCAAGCTTCACAATTCCTTCTGCCTTAGGGGTGCCATTTCATTTCATGGGGAGTTTTAATTTTCTCATCAATAAAATGGGAATTTGGATTAGTTGCTTTATTTAGTTTAGACCTTTAAGAAAGGCAACATCACAGAGTTGCTGAAGAGCAGGCTTGGGATGAAGATGACTTGGTTAAAATCTTGCCACATAACTGGCTACAAAGTCTACTGCTAAATGTCTCAGTGCCACAAGCAATTCTGATTAACTTTGGAAGAGATTTCCCTTCCAGGGAAAAAATTCCCATATGCCATTGAATTCTTAGATATGATTCCTCATCCCTTCCCAAAATGTCTCTTATGGCAATAAAACAGTATCTCTAGATAAGTGTATGAATAGCCTTACTGATGTTATTCAAAGAACCCATCAATCATAACATTAAATAATATGATAGACAAATCCCAAGTTCACAGTAATTATTCTAAGGAGCTGTTATTAGCACGGTCAGGAAAGCACGAGTTGATCAATGGGATTGAAAGAGGTGGAAATACTGCTAATAACTCAAATGAAATATCAACATCTTTCTTAACATGAGACTTGCCTCTAAGTAGCACATAAAAATGAGGAGAACCCAAGCTAGTATTAGGTTGGATTTATGTTAGCTCAGTGTTTTGAAAGGAAGAACAATAGAGCTAGGATCTCTATGTGGAAGAGAAGTTCTCAAGAAGTGAGTTAGCTGAGCATCTTTCTTTGTATCCTGTTGTTTTTGCTGGAAGGTTCTTTGCATGCCAAAGAAGTAATGGGCAAAGATGTTATTGCTAGGGATCGTAGATAAAGAATACAGCAAAGGGTGGGGGTCACAATGACTAGGGTCAGCTAAATCTATAAGGATATGTTATAAGCTCTCTAGCATGCCTTTGGGTATAACATAATTCATTGGGTTTTTTTTTTCTTTGTTTGTTTTTTTGTCTTTACTTTTATTAACTCTTTAATGATCCATGGCCTGTTCTTACAAATCTAGGTTATTTTATTTAAGTCCCCACTCCCACTTTTAATGCAGAACCTAAAATAATAAACCTAACTCTACAAGAGTATATTAACTGGCCACCTTTGGGCCATCATTTGTTTTTTGCTGCTGGATTTCCAAGTCATCCTATCTCATTTAATATATGATCCACAAATATACATTGTGACAACTTTTTTTAAGGATTACAAAATTCTTCCAGCTTATATTTTATATACATTTACTATTAAAGTTCACTTTTTCAAAAGTCCATCTAAATTGAATAAGCCATAAATGAGTTCCCTAAGGAAAAAACTTCAAGAGTGAGAGAATTTACAAGAGATATCTACCAAATATTTGAAGAACAATTAATTTCAATACAACAAACTGGGGAGGAGGGAATAAGTAAAGAACAAGTTCTACTAAATACCTTGTATAAGATCACTATGATATTGGCGCCTAAACTGGGGACAGCCAAAACATAGAAAACAAGAGAATAATTTCTCTAATAAATATTAATGTAAAAATATTAAATAAAATGTTAACAAGGAGATTATAACACCATATTATAAAGATCAAAGACTGTATGTATGATCAAAGAAGATTTATATTAAGAACAACAGATTGGTTCAATATTAGGAAAACTATAGGTATAATTAGCCATATCAATAAAAAAAAAAATACAACAAAATCATATTAGTACTTCAGAAAAGGCAGAAAAGGTCTTTTGACAAAATGATTTGTCAAATTTTGTCAGTTATTTTGACAAAATACCCATTCCTGTTTTAAAGAAAATACTAGAAAACACAAGAACAAATGAAGCTTTTCAGAAATAATTTAAAATAAAGATCCATCTAAAACCAAGACATTATTTATAATTGGGGATAAGCTAAAAATCTTTTCAATAAAATCAGGGGTAAAGCAAAGATGAACATTATTACCTTTATTATTCAATACCATGTTACCATTATTATTTAACATTGTACTAAAATTCTAGCTCTATGATATATGTGGAAATATATATAGAAGAATTGCACTTATTTAGCATATATTGAATTACTTGCTGTCTAGGGGAGGAGGGTAGAGGGAAAGGAGGGATAAAAATTTGGAACACAAGGTTTTGCAAGAATGAATGTCGAAAACTATCTTTGCATGTATTTTGAAAATAAAAAAGCTGTTACTAAAAAAAAAAAAAGAAACCAATGTGAATAAACAAGGAAGTTACTGAACAATTAAAAAAATAAAAATGCTAGCTATAGCAATGCCAAGAAAAGGTCTTTCTTCTCTTTCTTCAAAAAAGTTGTCAATGGCCAGAGATCTTTTTAGATTTTTTTTGTTCATTTTTTTAAGGGTTGAGGTCTGATTTTAAGGCAAAGGGGCAATAGCTGTTTTAGTTTGCCCTGGGGCCAGGGTTGCTGATTGACTTCTGGGGCTGGATAAGCATAGGCAAATCCATTCTGGAACTCAGTGGCTCACAATTTGTCTTTTCTATTTGCTTTTGGATGTCTTACAGAAAATCTGCTTAACCACTAGCTTGCAACTAGGACAGAGTGGCCTAAGGGCCTTGCAGTAGATTTCCTGATCCCTGGAGCAGCAATACCCTAGCTCCCTGCCCTGGATCCCTGCCCCAGGCTCCCTGCACTGTGGTCTGGGCTGGGCAGCCTCTCCCACTGCCCAACTGAAATAGACCTTTTCTGAAGTTCTTCCAAATTATCTTCTGGATATTTCCTGTACTCCAAGTAGTTGTGGGTTCTGTCACTCAAAAACCAGTTCAGAGGCTTAATCTGCTGTCAATTTGAGGGAAGTTCAGAAGAGGTCACACAAGACACTAGTCTGCTCTCCACCATCTTGGCTCCCCTCCATTTCCCCAAGATTGTCAAAGGTTATGATCCAGGAAGATTTTTAGAGAAAGAAATCTAAGCTATCAAGTCACATGAAATAATGCTCTAAATCAGGGGTCCTCAAACTTTTTCAACAGAGGGCCAGTTCACTGTCCCTCAGACTGTTGGAGGACTGGACTATAGTAAAAACAAAAACTTTGTTTTGTGGGCCTTTAAATAAAGAAACTTCATAGCCCTGGGTGGGGGGGATAAACATCCTCAGCTGCTGCATCTGGACCGCAGGCCATAGTTTGAGGACCCCTGCAGTCTAAATCATTACTAATTAAAGAAATATAAATTTAAAAATACCTTAGATAGTACTTCACATCCATGAGAACGGCTATCATGACAAAAAGAAAATAACAAAATACTTAAAAGGAAATGTGGAACAATAGGAATACTAAATTCATGGTTGGTGAAGTTGTCACTTAGTCTATTTGCTCTGGAAAACAATTTGAAACTATTCTCCCAAAGCTATAAAACTATGCATATCCTTTGACCCAGAAATACTTCTACTAGGTCTATATCCCAGAGAGATAAAAGAAAAGTTCCCATATATACAAAATATTTGTAACAGTTCTTTTTGTGGTAGCAAAGAACTGAAAACTATGGGGACCCTCAACTGGGGGATGGCTCAACAAATTATGGTTTATGAATATGATGGAATTCTATCATGCTGTAAGAAAAGAGATGGTTTCAGAAAGACCCGAGAAAACTTGTACAAATTGATGCAAAGTGAAGTGGGCAGAATCAAGAGAACAGTTTACACAGTAAGAACAATATTATAAAAATAATTGACTGTGAAAGATTCAGGAATACTGATAAACACAATGGCCCATCACACTTCCAAAGGATTCTTGAAAAGTACTATCTACCTCAGGAGAGAGAACTGGTAGACTCAGTGTGCTGATGAAAACATAGTTTTCTTCATTTTTTTATCTTTTCTCCTCAAAACATGGCTAATGTGAAAATCTGTTTTGTACAACTTCATATTTCTAATATGTTTTTGTTTGCTTTGTTGTCGTTGTTGTTTTCTTTTGGTACCGATTGCCTCAGAGTGAATATAAATATTTGTTGCTGTTTTGGTCCTAGCACCCTTACTAGTCCTCCCCTCCCAGACCGATTTCTTTCTTCCTTTTTTGGGGAGTGGGGAGATTACATTAAAAAAGGACCATTCTTGGCTTCTCTTTCTTTGCCTCCTCTCTTTCTTAACTAGCCTTAAACACTGCATGGATGGTTGCCTCAGTCAAATTGAGACCTGTTAAAGACCTTACCTTAATAAGGCCAAAGTCTCCTAATGTATTCAGAGCCATCTCCAGTCCTCTTAATGTATATCTTTGCCACGAGACCCAGATGACTCTGGAGGGGAAAATGAAGCAAGTGACTTTGCATAGATCTTCCTCTCTTAAATCCAACTCACTTGCATGGCATGGCATCACCTCCTTGATGTCATGGTCCTCTTTGAGAATGAAGGACAAACAAAAACAATAACAACCAAAAAAAACAATAGCAACAGCTTTTACATTTCTTATCTTCTTAGTGAGTAACGGAGGGAGAGTTTGAAACTGAATTTATAATAAAATTTTATTTAAAAACAACAACAAAATTCTATTTACTGTTATACTGAATTTGCCATTCAGGCCTAACTTGACAAAGAGACCAAAAGCAAGATACAAATAAAAAGAATAGAGGTGTGACTATTTGTACTTTTTAGTGGGGATGGTCCTAAAGAAGGAGGTCAGTTCGGGTTAAGATGTTGTTCTTTTTTATTTTCATTAAGGAAGAGCTGCAGAAAGTATATACAGGAAATAGATGTGGAAAAAGGAGAAAAAGCCAAAATCACTTTTTGGGGGGGGGGGGGCGGGGTGCAAGGAGATAAGAGAAAGTGAAGAGACTGATTTAAAAATTGCACAGTGGAGAAGAAATTAAAGTCATGGCAGAAAGGGAAGACGTCTTGAAGACAGTAAGCCCAATAAAAATCCCTTCAAAATTGGTTTAGAACAGACAGGGTAGTCTTTTTATATTATTAGAGAATACTTGGGTGTGTAGAAAGTTTTCTTTTTTTTCCTAAAAGGAAAGAAACAATAATCTTGGTGTCTTAAAATAACAGAAACCAATATTTATATAATACCTTAAAGTTTACAAAACACTTATACTTATGCAATTTCATTTGAAATTCCTATCAACTCTGTTAATTAGATGTTATTTATTGTTTTCTCCAATATACAAATGAGGATACTAAGTTTGAAAGAGATTATATTTCTTCCTCTATTGGTAGGCTTGGCAGGTAATTTCCTCTCTGCTCCACTAATTTGTTTAGGGTTAGGGTCACAGAGGTAATAAGTATCTAAAGCAGGATTCAAACACAGATCTTCCTGAGTCCAACATTATGTACTATTCCACAAGAGCAGTAACTATGTAGAAGGGGAGGTGAAGGGGAGAAGACACTGATTTAAACAAAGATGTTCTTAAATTTTCTTGGTTGAATTAATCAAAAATATAAACTAGATGTGAACCATATTTTGAACATCAGACAAAATTGATGAGATTATACAGAATATATTTTACAACTAAGTGAAAGGAAAATCATATCCTGGGAGCCTATATATAACATATCAAACCAATTCAGAATCTAGAAGTCCAGCAGCACATACTCAGTAGCTTCTAACTTGAAGAAAGGTTATGCCTATACCAGAGCTACTGGAAGATGAAAAGTAAGCCTAAAGGGAGAGTCCCCCTGAAACTTCCACCCCTGCTGGACCCATAGAAGGCTAGCTATCCATTTGGGAGTTAAAATGTACCAATAATAAACTAGGTAAATTGCCTTCTGAGAAACTTATCTACTACTCAAGCATGATAAGAAAAAGGAGACAAATTTATAGACACTGGATTTCATATATTAGTAACATTTGAGTAGTAAAAATTAATTGAAGGTCTGTGTTGATTACCTATGTGAAATAGTATTTTTGAAGTATATGTCATCCTAGAATTAAGGGGGCTCTTACATTATAACTCTCCTTTTCCGTTGTTATCTTTTGGGGTAGAGGAAGGAAAGGAGCCATATTCTACACTATTCCAAACCAATCCTTTGATAAACTGACAGTACATGAAAAATCACAGGTGTGTATGTATTTCTCTGTTGCTCAAAGCCATGTTATTAATATTCTAATTGAATACACTATCAATATAATAAAGAAAAAAACACAACACTATTCTTTTTTTTTCTTTAAATTGATTTTATTGACCACAATTTTATTTGGCTTTACAAGATATTGTTTATAACTGTCCATCATCCTTCCTCATAATATTTTCTTTTTTTTATATTATTATAGTAACTTTTTATTGACAGAATCCATGCCAGGGTAATTTTTTTTACAACATTATCCCTTGCACTCACTTCTGTTCCGATTTTTCCCTCCCACCCTCCACCCCCTCCCCTAGATGGCAAGCAGTCCTATACATGTTAAATAAATTACAGTATATCCTAGATATAATATGTGTGCAGATCCAAACAGTTTTCTTGTTGCACAGGGAGAATTGGATTCAGAAGTTAAAAATAACCTGGGAAGAAAAACAAAAATGCAAACAGTTTACATTCATTTCCCAGTGTTTTTTCTTTGGGTGTAGCTGCTTCTGTCCATCATTGATCAATTGAAACTGAGGTAGGTCTCTTTTTCAAAGAAATCCACTTCCATCAGATTATATCTTCATACAGTATCGTTGTTGAAGTATATAATGATCTCTTGGTTCTGCTCATTTCACTTAGCATCAGTTCATGTAATTCTCTCCAAGCCTCTCTGTATTCATTCTGCTGGTCATTTCTTACAGAACAATAATATTCCATAACATTCATATACCACAATTTACCCAACCATTCTCCAATTGATGGGCATCCACTCAGTTTCCAGCTTCTAGCCACTACAAACAGGGCTGCCACAAACATTTTGGCACATATTGGTCCCTTTCCCTTCTTTAGTATCTCCTTGGGGTATAAGCCCAGTAGAAACACTGCTGGATCAAAGGGTATGCACAGTTTGATAACTTTTGGGGCATAACTCCAGATTGCTCTCCAGAATGGTTGGATTCGTTCACAGCTCCACCAACAATGTATCAGTGTCCCAGTTTGCCCGCATCCCCTCCAACAATCATTATTTTTTCCTGTCATCTTAGCCAATCTGACAGGTGTGTAGTGATATCTCAGAGTTGTCTTAATTTGCATTTCTCTGATTAATAATGATTTGGAACACTCTTTCATATGAGTGGTAATAATTTCAATTTCATCGTCTGAAAATTGTCTGTTCATATCCTTTGACCATTTATCAATTGGAGAATGGCTTGGTTTCTTATAAATTAGAGTCAGTTCTCTATATATTTTGGAAATGAGGCCTTTATCAGAACCTTTAACTGTGAAGATGTTTTCCCAGTTTGTTGCTTCCCTTCTAATCATGTTTACATTAGTTTTGTTTGTACAGAAGCTTTTTAATTTGATGTAATCAAAATTTTCTATTTTGTGATCAATAATGGTCTCTAGTTCATCTTTAGTCACAAATTTCTTCCTCCTCCACAAGTCTGAGAGATAAACTATCCTATGTTCCTCCAATTTGTTTATAATCTTGCTCTTTATGTCTAAATCATTTTGATCTTATCTTGGTATAGTGCTAAGTGTGGGTCCATGCCTAATTTCTGCCATACTCATTTCCAGTTATCCCAGCAGTTTTTGTCAAATAATGAATTCTTATCCCAAAAGTTAGGATCTTTGGGTTTATCAAACACTAAATTGCTATAGTTGACTATTCTGTCCCACTGATCAACTAATCTATTTCTTAGCCAATACCAAATGGTTTTGGTGACTGCTGCTTTATAATATAGTTTTAGATCAGGTACAGCTAGGCCACCTTTATTTGATTTTTTTTTCATTAATTCTTTTGAGATTCTTGACCTTTTATTATTCCATATGAATTTTGTTATTTTTTCTAGATCATTAAAATATTTCTTTGGAAGTCTGATTGGTATAGCACTAAATAAATAGATTAATTTAGGAACACTATTCTTTAATATTTATTAAATTACTATTATATGCAAGATATTGTTTCAGGAACATGTGGGTAATGATATTGGGTGCTTTGTCAATATACAAATTGGACTTTTCTTTGCATCTAGAAATAGGAACTTTTTGTTTTTGTTGTTTGTCTAGACTGTTACACTAAGTGCTTGCTTGGCTATACTCTTGCTAAAAAAATAAAGGCAAAAGGATCAAGAAATTTGAACAGAATAGAACAAAGAGAACTAACACAATGAATAACAGTTGCTAAAATGGTTTTCACCTTAATATAAAAAAATGTAAAAATGTTGGAAAAGATATTATAAAAGGAGGAGACACAACAAACAGCAAAAGCATCTCATAGTTGAAAGAGACTTCAGAGGCCATCTAGTATGAAATGTATGTACATTACTGAAAGGTAGTCATCTAGCTTTCACTTATGGGGGAACCCCATATTTCCCATGGCAGTCCACTACACTATCAGCTCTCTTAGGAAGTATTTTCCTCAAGTCATTCCTGCAAATTTTCATGTAACTCTTCTTAGATCTGCCCTTTTGAGTTAAACTGAATTGGACTAATCCTTTTTCCTCTTGACAGACCTTCAACAACTTGAAGATAGTAAACACATTCACCACTCCTCACTTTCAATCTTTTAATCTCTAAATCAAATAATCCCTATTTGATCAGGATATTCTTTAATTTCGTCTCTAGCACCATTTCTTTCCCCTCTATTTGTCAATTTTCTTTATTATGATGGATTGTACTGAAATACCAATCCAGGTCTAGGATTGTAAAATAGTAAGTAGCCCCATATTTCTTTACCCCAGATCATACTTTGGACCAGGAAATAGCTTTAATCTCTAAATAAAACATTTGCCCTCTATGTCTTCAGCCCTGTCTCTTTCTATAGCTAAGAGACTGGGACAAAAACTAGAGAGAAAGAGAAAACTGGTAATGGAGGAGGTAATGGAATGGAGAATAAAGGAGTCACTCTTTTAAAATATATAGTTTAATTTAAAAAGGGGCTTTACAGTTAAAAGGGATTTTGGACAAGGGAGGATCTTAAACCTACTAAAAGTTATCAAAACATTGTAAAAATAAGTATCTGTTCTTGCCTATAATGATATGCTATATTTACTCTCATATTTCTTATCTGTATGCATAGTTTCTATCTTGCCTTTTTGCATACACATGGTGATAGTGATTGTGGAGAGGAGAGAGAAAGAAATGAGAAATTGAAATATTTAACCCTCAATTACTTTCCACATATACAACTTCTTCTCCTCAGCCCTCCTGACTTTCCCACTCATCTCCTTCCTTTTGTAAGTCATTTCCCATTACTAATATAGGTTTCTTTCTCTTAATAAGACCATTTTTCATCATGAAGGCAAAGTTAGGGCTAAATCTGAAACTTACAAAGAAAACAAAATTTTTACAATCCAAAGATATAAATACTGCTTTTTAGTGATTTAAGCATTATTTCTCTTTCCCTAGCTATCATTCAGAAACACCTAAATTAAGACTGACATTGCAGGCTGTTAGTTAGCCAGGAGATATGGATTTCAGTTAATTTTGCAAAGTCTGTCAAGATTTCAATGAATAATTGAGACAGAGTACCCAGAATACTATATCTAGTGCCAAAAGAATAGGACTCTTAAGACCATTCTCTTGAATTGGGTCATAATTGGGTCAGTCCAGGATGATCAACCACCTTGAGGTTGGGAAGTCATTCTATTTACTAATGTTATACTGTCAGTGTTGTAATAGAACCAGCAACCTGCCCAATTCCCTCTAACTTCTTAATACTCAAGAATCAAGGAGAATCAGTGAGACCAGAATGTCAGAAACCTATCCAAAGTGACTTCTTAAACACTCACATATGAATAAATTCTTATCTGACCCAAGTCAGTTCTTCCCTGTATCAGAAAAGAAAATGAAGAGATAAAAGCAATCAACATAATGAACACTAAATGGTAACTATTATTAGATATGATATTGAAAAGAATCATTTGAACCCAAGCTTCATATGAGCTCTTGCTTAGCAAGATCAGATGATTCATAATTCTCATCCTTCCTGCCTCTGAAAAGGGTAGAAGATAACTGATTTGAAAGAAGAAACTTTATTTAATGTTAATTTCCTATTCAGTATTCATTTCATTGATTACTTTTACCTCTAAACATATTTCTCCTCATTTTCTTAGTTAAGAAGTACATACAAAATCTATACAGAATAGGAAGAAGGTGATATCAGAGGAGAAGCTATTGCCAGTGGGTAGGATGTCATGATTCCTGTCACCAGGAGGTTCTAGTCACACTGCTATGTGTATACAAGCATGATTATGTGCATACATGAGAAACCTCATGTGCATATCAAAGGAATTTGGACGTGTGGGAACAGATGTATACATCTTGTTGACCCAACTAACTACAAGTTCAGAAACTGTTGCTTTAGTCTCTTTATACAAACAAATTATTATTATGTGAATTCTAGTTTGATAAATGCTTTCTCCCCCATTTTCTTTGTTTCATTTCTAACTCTCTAAGCGATAAGCTTTAGAACTGAGACCTTACTTTGACAATGCTAGTGAGGCTTCTCTTCCCCATTTTCAAAATAAGAAAAGAAAATTGATGATAGATTATATAAGGATGATAATAAATAATAACAATACCAATAACAAAAACCACTATATAATGACTACTATGTACCAGACATTACGCTCAGTACATTATATGTATTATCTTACTTGATAAAGTTGGTTAACTGATTTTCATCAAGAGTTGTCAGGATTTGTACTCAGATCTTCCTGACTATAGGCCTAGGACTCCCACCACCTAGCAGACTGAGAGACAGAGGGACAGAGACAGAACAATCCCTCCCCACAATCTGGCCACCCACCCACACCCACTCACATAGAACTGCCAGTCAGTCCCTTTATTGAAAAAAGATGCAGACATTTGGCTTTTCTTCTAACCATTTAGAGAGAAATTAGATTTCAAAAAAATCCAGGGGCCATCTGAGATTATTAATCAAGTCCATTACTTGATTTTCTCCAATTTCAAGTCACAAAGCCACTTACTTTCAGCATCTAGAATTTAAAAAAATAAAAAATGCATACTGCAAAACCTTTAGCTAAGGCATTAAGAATTTAAATGCGTACATAATCTGAACTCTACAATAAAAATTCAACTTTTCTTTTCCTGAGGGAATCAGGGCATACTCCTAGCCAAGATAGGGTATGCTAACTGCTAACTTCAAGGGCACTCTCTGAATCTTCAGAAAACGACTACCAAGGAGAGGCTCTAGGTGGTTTGTGGAAGGGAGGGAGGAAGGAAATAAAAAAGGAGGAAAAGAGAAAGGAAAGAAGGGAGGGAGGTAGAGGGCCGAGTCCTGGGATTTGGATTTAATGATCGCTCAAGAATGAAGCATGTTCAGGGGAGAATAGTGTCAAGGGTTATAAAGCCTACCCTACAGGCAGCCTTCCACAATGGTGTCTAAATCTACAAGAGAAGGTACAATGCTTCAGGGGAACTGAAATTCCTTAGTCTTTAGAGAAAAGGAATTATTTAATGCAATGCTGTAAGAAAGGCTACTGCATTTTTTACAGTTTGGCTAAAGTCTTGTAGTGAATTCTTTCTATTAATTGAGATGGGGATAAAGGACAAGAAAGGTAGCAGTAAAGCAAAATAGATATTTGCCTTCAGCTCCAATTTTTGCAGTCTGATCAGACATAGGTAGCAATTTGACCTAGCCCTTTACCTGCAGAGACAAGAAATGAGACTCATATACAATATACTCAGCTTGTGGGGCCCTCTTTCTCCTAGTCAAGATCTGAAACAGGAAAGAATTCAGAAGTGAAGATAGTACATCAAAAAAAAACTGTGGAGAAAACTAAGAAACTCTCATATTGAGTATTGCCAGAAGAATTCTTTTCATTATTAAATCTATGAAGTAAGTAACCAAGGCAATCATAAATACTAGTCTCATAATAAAGTTGTGATCAGTTTATTTACATTTCATTAGGGGCCAGTTAAGGTAATGATTTTCAAAAGAGTATACTGAAACTCAGGAAAAGGGAGTGGACGTACTGAAGGGAAAAGGGATTTCTTTAAAAGTGTATTTGTATTGTCTCAAAGGTGCAGAATAGTTAAAAAAAAATCTATTTTAAAAGGTATGATGTAATTTTTCTATGTCCATATATAATTACACTCCATTTTTCTTATGTTATACTTACTTTTATTATATTATATATTATATTATTTTAATTTATATTACTACATTATGATATATTAATTTTACTATTATATATTAATTATTAAATATTACTTTTACTCATACTTATCATGAGATAAGAAGCAAAAATCTATGGTTTGAAAAATTGGTTTTAATGTTCAGTATCATGTGGGAAAAATCTCCAGGTAATGTGGTGGCAACAATTATCTATAATATGCCTAAAACAATCACCATATATATTACCTCTTATCATTTATAAAAAGAGAAATCTATGACAACCTTTCATGAACTTCCATAGCAACTTAAATCACTACACAAAAGGGATAAAATAGCAATGTGTTGAATAAAACATCCAATGATTCATCATTCTTTTGAAGGCCATCAACCACAGATTCTAAATAACTTGAAATGAAGCTCAAAAGGGGAGGAGTTTCCTTTAAAAAGGAAATAACTGCTAAGATATCGTATGGAAAGAAAGGCAATTTTAGATCAGGAACTTAGACTTAATATTGGCATAATATTGGGTTGATTTATCTCTCTAGCCCTAGAAGTTTTCTATAAAATGAGAATGTTAAATTCCACCTCTAAGGTCCCTTCCTAACATTCTATGAAACAATGGCTTTCTCACCAAATTCTAAAGAAAATTCCAGAGCTAAAGTTCACTTTCACTAAGCATGACACTGAGGTACAAAATTAGTGTGAGAGTAGTAAATTGGAACATAGTTTGGCCATTCACAAATATTCTCTCTGTTTCTAACCTTTATCAGAGATTTTTTCCCCTTGATTCCAGAAACATAGATAAAGATGATCTTCTAGTTGCAATTTAACCATCATTTTATAGAATATTAGGGCTAAAAGGAACCTTGACCATCATCTAGGCCAGGAATTAACAAACTAAGCCAGATTTTTTTTAAACTTATGAGCTAAAAAGATATTTTTATATTTCTTCCACTTTTAAATAAAAGCAGGGATATGCTGGTAAATGTTCAATAATCAGCTTGGGGGGTACTAAATACATATAAAACACACTTTTAAACTTAATTATTAACACTATTAACATATCTTTCATGACTTTGTTAAGCCTATACAATCAACAAAACAACAAGTTAAAGCTTGATTTATAGTGTTTGCCACCAGCATTAAATTTAAATTTTAACAATTGATTCCCTGAACTGGTAGGAACTAATTCTAGCCTGCCTCTCCTCCCAGCTCTCACATTCCACAGTTCAGAACCTTAACAGATTTCCTTGTCTAGAAATTTGCTATTTTGTCTTCATACTGGATTTAAATTTGATTTTATCCTAACATATCTTCTCATCTGACATACATTTCAGAGAATACTACTAAAGAAGAAGAACTTAAGATTTTTAAGCATATTGAAAATTTAAACTATTTTCTAGATTATAAGGTGGTTTTTTTTCCACCCCCCCCCAAATATTGGCTTATTGTTTCTAGTGGAATATTCCCGTAATGTTCTGGGTTTGAAGAGGGAGGGTTGATTAATAAAAATAGACAACAAATTTGGATTGTGCCAGGCTAGAATTACAAGATTTTGGAGGTGGGTGGAATATAAGTAGCCATCTAGTTCATGCTAAAAGAAATCTCTACCACAGTACAGGAAAGCTCAGTGGTGGAGAGGATAGAGTACCAAGCCTGGATTTAGGAACACTCATAACCTGAATTTAAATGTGGCTTCAGATACTTACTAGATTTGCAACTCTGGGCAAGTTACATTGCCCTGTTTGCCTCAGTTTCTTTCTCTGTAAAATGAGTTGGAGAAGGGAAATGGCAAACCACTTCATTATCTCTGCTAAGAAAACTCCAAATGGGGTCAAAAAGAATCAGATGCAGCTGAAACAACTGAATACTACAATACATCCTGTGAGTAACCATACAGTTTTTGATTGAAGCTCTCCAGTGATAGACAACCTGCCATTTCCAGAAGTAGCTCATTACACTTTTGTAGAAAGTTTATTTGTCTCTTTTCCTAACATCAAGCCTAAATCAGTTTCTTCTCATGTTCCACATATTATTGCTTGTTCTTCTTTTTTTTGGGGGGGGGGACAAAAAGAATAAATCTAGTTCTTCTGCCACATGATATCCCTTAAGATATTTTTTTAAAAGTTATCATCTATGGGCATCATCAAATATGATTGACTTAGATCTTCTCAGCAATACAATTATCCAAAACAATCCCAAAGGAATCATGATGGAAAATGTTATTCACATCCACAGAAAGAACTATGGAGTCTGAATGTAGATCAAAGCATGCTATTTTCACTTTTTTCCCCTCATGTCTTTTCCCTTTTGTTCTGGTTTTTCTTTCACAACATGACTTAATATGAAAATATGTTCAATATAATTGTATACACATAACCTTTATCAGATTGCTTACTGTCTTGGAGAGGGAAAAGGAGAGGGAGGAAAAATGGAAATTAAAATCTTATAAAAGTAAAGGTTGAAAACTATATTTACATGTAATTGGAAAAATAAGACATTATTAAATGAAAAAAAAAAGATATCATGTCTCCCTTAAATCACCTTTACTCTAAGACAAAGATCTCCAATTCCTTTGATCAATCCTCTTGGAAGGAGATCCTTTGAGTTGCCAGTCTAGTAGCCTTCCTCTAAAGTCTCTAAAGGTTATCAATATTCTTTCCAAAGTATGATGCTCAGAACTGAGCATAATATTAAAAATACTTCAAAACCTTAATTGTACAGTTAATCAGTCGAATTTTATTCTCCTGGGTAACAAGATAGAGAATACTTGGTCCTTTAATTTTTTTTTTCATTGCTTGTCACCAATATTATAAATTTAAATTCTAGCTCTACCCCCAAGTAAAAGTTTGCAAAGATGCCTATTTCAAGCAATTAATTTTCTTTTCATTATTATCTTGTATTACTCTCATTTCTTTCCCCAATTTTTCTACCTTTATTATTTATTTAATTCTCCATTGGCCTTGGATCTGATTTGCATTTTTCTTTGAGATTTTGCTGTTTTCATACTGGCATCTTCTGATTTTGCATCTTAGTCTTTGCTGCTTTTATGGTCTAGTACTTTTTCTGTTATTTGTTCATTTTCTCAGGCTATTTTTTCACTTTGAATATTATGTTTATGCTTACCTTGGGGTAGGAAGGCACTATTCCAAGCTTTAAGTGTTTTGTTTTCTTTTGTTTATTGTGCTTTATTTTCAAAGCTAGTTCTGAGGGTCTGCAAGTTTTTGAGGCTTCCAAAATGATGTCATGAGAGAGATATATTCACTGCTCTTCTAGTTTGTCAGCAGGAAGGAAATTGCAGCAACGAGTACTAGTGCTTTTATTGGCCCTGGAACATGATCAGAGTTCTTGCCTCCTAGAACTGTGACCCAGAATTGTTTATGGAAAATAGAGTTGTCAATCAATATTCACTTCATCCTGTGAAATAATTTTTCTTTTTACCTGCTGTATGACTCCCTTATCATCTTCTGGACTAAGAGTTCCTGAAGTTGCTGCTTTATCACAAGTGCTTCCAAAGTCCACCATTAATGTACCTGCAGACCTCCTTAGGTATCCTAGACTGGAAAAATGTCTCCTTCTGACCCTTTATTATTTCTGCTGCTACAAAATTTGATTTGAGGCATTATTTTAAAGTTGTTTGGGAAGGAATATTGGGAAAATCCATCCAAGTTCCAGCCTGTACTCTGATATCTTGGTCACAAATTGATTGACTTTATAAGTTTAATGAGTTGTATTTAACCATGAAATTATCCTTCAGATATCACTAATGTGAAAGTTTTACAAATGATATACACAATATTATCCTGGATTATGAGACTGCCTGTCTGCCAATACCTTCAAAGGATGAGGATGAAGGGCAGTCTTTCATTTAAAAGCACTTAACTTAGCAGTCATCTCTTCCCACAAACCAGAGTATCTCAGCAGAACTGTTCCCTCAGAGCAGATTTCACAACCAATGTCCACTCCTTTCAGCAAAGTTGTCAAAACCACAGACCCTATAATTAATGATTTAGCATTTTAAGGTTACACTATGTCTTTTGACCCTACATTATTCTCCATTATTCTTCCAATTTGCCTGAAGCTTACTCCAATGCCTGTCTCCAAAACTGCACTGCTGTCAGATCTCCAGTTAGCCCCTCGCCCACACTCCACCCTTCAGTTGTAATCTTACATTTCATGTAAAGGCTGGTGTTGCAACTGAGGTGGCAGAGTGCAGAGGGCTTGAACTTGAAGGCAAGTGGTCCCATGATGCTATGCCACTTCAGACACTTACTGGCTGTGGCAACCAAGGCAAATCACTTCACCTTCCTGGGGGGGGGGGAATAATGGCACTTATTTGCTGGTTTATTGTGAAGTTTAAACAAGATAGCAATATAAAGTGCTTTGCAAATCTTAAAGTGGTATAAATGATATTGTTATTCTTGTTGTTGCTATAATTTTTAAGACTTGGGCAGATACTAGTTCAGCTACATTGTAGGTTAAACAGATTCTAATGGGATAAGCCTGGGTACCTACCATTTATAACATTGTCTTCCATCATAGGCAGTCATCCAATTTAGGGATGGTATAGTCTCAAAAGTTAATTTGTAATTCAAGCTATAGAACAAATTTTAAAACATAAATAACATTTACCATGAACCAGCATCATCAACTGATGACTAGAACTTAAGAAGTTCTCATTTTATTTAGCCTGACATGACCTGTCACCTCCATAGTTTTATGACAAATGAAAAGAGAATAATTGTTTCTCATTAAGAAAAAAATAACTCCTGTTCTTTTTACATGACCTTCATTTCCCCTTCCCTTACACCAAAAAACTGGCCACATTCTTCCAAAGTTTTGGAAAGGGGAAAAAAAATCTAAACTAAAACTGAAATAATCTAAAAATGACTAAGCTAAAAGAAACAAAACTAAAATTAACATATCAACAGAATTATTATATGCAATGTTCTGTGCCCATAGCATTAAAGAAGGGAAGGAAGTTCATTTTTTCATCTCCTCTTCAGGATAAAGTTGGTCAAGAGTATTTATTTTATACATAACACTAGGAAACTATTTCTGTTTAGAAAAAGGACTACAGAACCTGCTCTGCTCTGTAATATAAAATTATTATAAAGTGGAGCCAAATCACAACAAACCTAGAAGAAGCCTCAACTTTTCAATTACAACCACAAACTTTTGAAGAACAACCAAAAAAATTTTTTAAAAGAGACTTAGAATAAAAAAAAGATAGAAATTAAATCCCAGGGTAGAGGGAGTTGATCCTTGAAACCACTACCAAAGTCTTGTGGTTCACTATATATGGGCAATTCAGTCTTTATAAGTAGTGCTTCTCCAAGGGTGTGTCTCAAGCCATGGGGTACAACAGACCACAATACTTTTCTATATTCAGAAGGGAAAAATTTTAAATTATTTAAAAAACACAAGTTTCAAAAAGCTATGTTTAACTGAAAGTAAATATGGACAGAGAAGTATACCGGTAGTCAGAAAGACCTGGCTTTCATTATCTCCTCTAATACATTATGGCAGTGTAATCCCAGATAGATCGCTTAATCACTCAGTATTTCATATAAATTTCTAAGATTACTGATTGCAAATAACTGTTAGGACATGTATACTTATATTGTATTTAATTTATACTTTAACATATTTAACATGTATTGGTCGACCTGCCATGGCCGGGGCGGGGGGGGGCGCGGAGGGGGGAGAGAGAAGAAAGGGGGAAGGAGGGGAAAAAATGGAACAAAAGGTTTGGCAATTATCAGTGCTGTAAAATTACCCACACATATAACTTGTAAATAAAAAGCTATAAAAAAAGATTACTGATTGCAGAGTAGGTACAAAGCTGTATTATCACAATATATTGATAG
This sequence comes from Sarcophilus harrisii, assembly GCF_902635505.1. Classification (NCBI taxonomy): domain Eukaryota; kingdom Metazoa; phylum Chordata; class Mammalia; order Dasyuromorphia; family Dasyuridae; genus Sarcophilus; species Sarcophilus harrisii. The sequence continues at coordinate 157,664,363 of NC_045426.1, read as the reverse complement.
TACTCTAAAGCAAGGCTTCTTAAACTTTTTCCACTCATGACCCCTTTGTGCCTGATAATTTTTTTTTTATTTTTTAAGTTTTGGGAGGTTTTTAGGTTATACACGTACATTCATTTTTATGTATTTCCATATGAGTCACTTGGGAGAGAAAAATTAGAACAAAAGGGAAAAACCATTAGAAAGAAAAAAAAACAGAAGAAAAAAAAATGAAAACAATATGCTTTGATCCACATTCAGTCTCCATAGTTCTCTCTTTTGATACAGATGGCATTTTCCCTCCAAAGTTTATTGGAATTGCTTTTGATCACTGAATTTCTGTGAATAGCTAAATCTATCTTTAGTTGATCATCACACCATCTTGCTGCTGCAGTATAGAATGTTTTTCTTGTTCTGCTCACTTCACTCAGTATCAGTTCATGTAACTCCTGACTTTTCTGAAATCAATATGCTCATATTTCTTGTAGAACAATAATATTCCATTACTTTCATATACCACAACTTATTCAGCAATTTGACATTTGATGGGCAACTACTCATTTTCCTATTCTCTGCCACCACAAAAATTGCTGCTACAAACATTTTTGTACATGTGAGTCATTTCCCCTCTTTAATGATCTTTCTGGGATATAGACCCAGTAGTTTACCCAAGAAACTTTTACATAAATCCAAATTATATATATAGTTATAAAAATAGGTATACAAATCAAACATTTATTAATAATAAATTATATTTTATAACTCCCAGATTCAGTTAGGAGAACCCATATGGGATCATGAACCACAGTTTAAGAAGCTGGGCTCTAAAACAATGCCCCACTCCCAAAAATTGCATTACAAAAAATGTTATAACTGAATATATATGTATATACATATAATTATACATTATATGCACAACTATATACTATACTATAACTATACAAATATATATACATTTATATATACATATGTATATGTGTGTGTATGTGTATATGTATTACACAAAGAGGGAAGAATATAGGAACACTGTCTGCTATTAAAGGGTAAAAATACCTGGGGTGATTCTACGCATATGGGTTAACACTAAAGTTACCAAGAGATGTTTCCTCTTCCTTCAAATTGAAAGGCAAACTGGACACATCCAATATTTTTTATTCATTCTGAGATTTCTATAAATTATCATGTTATAGCTTTAATTTTGAAAAAAAAAATCACCGAGTTTTAACACTTACAAGTCAACTTAAGAATGTGACTGGGGGGAAATGGAGTACATAGATCTGTGCCACTGTAATTAACGTCCCCTGTAAGCACTGAATTTGTACTAAAATATGCTAAATCTGCAACTTACAATATTTCTTGCTTGAGAGACCATTATAATAAGTTGATTCATATAGATGATACGCTTCACAATGCAATTCCATTACAAAAAATAAAATGCTTCAAATTTATTGTTGTCTTCATTTTTATATGAGCACATTTTAATTGTTGTGCTGGAGGTGACATAAGATAGATGAAAATGACAAGAAGCAGTCTTCAACAGGACACTGCCAATATCACGTTTTGCAGCAATGACAATGCTTTATGGATAAAAAAGGAATTAAGATTTTTAAAATCATCAGTCTATACTTTCTTGTCTTTAATCAGTTATCTGTTCAATGTTTTAGAATTTAAATCCATAAGAACTCTAGCATTATAGTATAATTTTACTAGAAATGAAATTTCCATACCATTACCAAAGCTAAGGGATATGACTCACAAGATGCTAATCTACTCCTTACATTGAGCATAGACAAAACTCTTTAAATTAATGAATATGCAATGTGTGTGTGTGTGTGCGTGCACACGCGTGCTCATACTTTACTAAAAGAAAAATGAAGAAGGGGAAATGGAGGGAAGAAGGGACCTAGACAGAAGTAGAGACAAAAAAGACCGAAAGACATAGTAAGATACATAGAGAGACAAAGTATTTGAAAGAGGAAAAAAAAAGTAGAAGCAATACCTGTGCTATATGGAACTCCCAATGAAGAAATTCCTGCTACCAACACAGATTTAATGACTATTTGCAATAACATGAAAGTATTTGGCTTCAGCTAAGAGGGATATCCTTCCTGGATTATTACTTTGTCATGGAGGGGCTTATATACCCCAATGAAACTATGAGCTATCCAGCCCAGAAATACTTGATATAAAAAGGCCATTTTTAAAAATTGTAATAAGTTCTTTGGTCATAAATTTCTCTGTTCTCCAAAGATCTGATTGGTAAATTATCTCTTTTTCTCCTAATTTGTTTATGGTATCATCCTTTATGTCCAAATCACGTACCCATTTTGACCTTATTTTGGTATAGGATGGGAGATGTAGGTCTATGCCATTTTTTGACATATTATTTTCCCATTTCCCCAGCAACTTCTGTCAATATTAAGTTCTTATTCCAGAAGCTGGAGTTTGGGGATTTATCAAATTCTAGATTACTATCGGCCTTGATTATTGTGTCATGTGTATCTAATCTCTTCCACTGATCCACCACTCTATTTCTTATCCAGTACCAAATGGTTTTGATAAGTGCTGCTTTATAATATAGTTCTAGTTTTGGTACTGATAAAGAAAGGTCATCGTTCTGACAAAAGGTGATCTACTGGAGTGGCCCAATCCAGTGTTTTTGCCAAGAAAAATCCATGCACAATTGATCCAGAGGGGCACAAAGAGTTAGATAAGACTCAGTGATTGAACAACAAGAGTGACATAAATACCATATTCTCTTTGCACCAACATTAAATATTCAAAAAAATAACAGCCTCTCAAGGTAAAAATCCCACTTTTTCTTTTGATAGATTGTCTATTCTAATACTCCACTGATTGAACATCTCTTTAACAGAACACAGCTGCTATAATGACTAATGATGCATCAAACATCCATTTACTCTCCCTTGCAGACCCTCCTACAAATGTCCTCTCCATTTTTCTCTCCTTAAGGCCTTTTCATAGATTCATATACTAGAATACAGTAATTACTAATTTTACTATAGAATCAGTGGCGCTATTCTTGAGATGGAAAGAGCTGGGCTACTGAAATCCAAATGATTTGGTCAGATGTTTGAGCACTGCATTTTTGCTTTTAGGAAAATAGTGAATTCTTAATTCAGTATAGTTAATCAGCATGCGAAGAAATCACTATATATTTTTGTCTAAAAATTGCTTAATATGACTAAAATGGGGAAAAGATTTGATTCTGTGAAGTTTTTGTGCTGGAGAACCCAATTTCAGCAGAGATCTTCAACAGAATCTATTTATAAAATGCCAAAACCTAGAAAACTTCCCTGGGTGCAAACAGTTTTGTGCTATTATAGGATCTTAAAACTACTAGAAGTATGCAGTTGAAGTCCCCAGGAATAAAATTCTTTGATTCAGGAGGACAGACAGTCTTGGGGGGAAATGACTTGCAGAGTCTATTTACCTCCATACCAGCGTGAAATATAAGGAGAAAAGAGGAAATAGACAATGAGTTTTCTATTTCTAAGATAAAGAAAACAGATTAAGAACTATCATAGAGTGATGGATCTTTAGGCCTCTTTAAGAGCCCTAAAAAAAAAAAAAAGGCAAAGGAGTTAGCTCCTGTGATAAGGACAAAATGCCAGTCAGAAAAGCCCTTCATTTCTTCCTCTCCCTGGGAATTATTAGCACCAGGCCTAGAAATGATGCTGCCAAATGCCAGGCTAGGGAGTCCTCTGCATCTTAGAAGCAAGTCAAGAGAAATGAAAATGAGATTCTCCAGAGTAAAAACTGCTTCATTCTTTTTATTTGCATCCCGAGTGGCTATCACAGTGTTTTGAACATGGCGGGGCTTCAATAAACCTTTGACTAGGAAAATGATAAAAAAAAAATAATATTGATATAATGTTTTCAGATTTGTTAAGTGTCATGTACATAAACATTTTACATAGCTTATGCATATTTAGATTATGCATTGTTAGAGTTGGAATTAGGAAGAACTGAATCAGAATACAGGCACTTACTTGTTCTAGACTTGTTCTCACATTTCCTCATCTGTAAAATGGGAATAATAATAAAATGCATCCCCCAAGATTGTTTGGAGGAACAAAGGAAATAATCAGCACAGTGCCTAGAACATAGTAAGCTACAGTATGAGAGAAATGATAATTATTATATATTGATCATTATTATCATTAACAATAATAACAGATTATTGATATTGAAGTGATTGAGGGTTTTTCCCCTTTCTGTTTCCTCATTTAAAGCCCAGTCCTTGTAAAAGACAGGGCTGACCATGAGACATTCTCCTCCATTTTGACAGGACTTCACCTAGAATAGGTAAAGAAAATCTTTTTGTCTTGATTTACTGAGAGTAGGGAGTAGTTTGGGTAGAGATGAGTCTATCCTCTGGGTCACATAATCCAGCCCTTTATTAGAATAAGCCCACCTCTAATTAAAATATTCACCCTCTCATTAATTAACTAGAGTTGATTTCTACCCATTGGGGACAGCCCCTTTTCCAAGGCCATTCAAATGTTCAAGAGCCTCCATGATATAAGTTTTTGGTTTCTGAAAGAAATTTATTACTGACCTCAATTTATTATTTGGTATCCATAATTAATAAACTGATTATGAATTATCCAGAAAAATGTCTCTTGGGCTTTCCATTTGTCTCAAATACAAGTGATACCTATTAGTTATTATATAAAGCAGCTATTTCATAGGGTTGTTGGAATTATGGTAGTCAGACAAAATGCTTTACAAACATTAAAATATTATATGTAAATTCTAACTAATTTTTTGTTTTTATAATAAAAACAATTATTTTGTTTTTATTACCATTTTTGCCATTGGGTCAGAATACTTGAGAATTATATTTAAATAGCATTGAGTTAACAATCATGATTACAATAGACAATAGTAATTATAATCAGTTATATTTATTTAAATCAAAATTCTTAAACTTTTGTGTCACAGACCCCTTTGGCCTTCTGATGAAGCTTATGGTCCCTTTCCAAGAATTGGAATAATCTTTAAATTAATAAAATCAAATACATGGCTTATGAAGAACACCATTTATATTTAAATATAATTATCAAAATAGTAAAGAAAAAAGTTAATGATCCCCAAACTAAGAATTCTTGTTTTCAATAATAATACTTCTTTAGCTGAATGAATGAAAACACATTTAAGAAGTACTTTATAATATACCAAGCATGAAAAAGATTAGGTATCTCAATGTATTATCTTACCATTGCTTTCTTCCTTCTCCCCTCAGTTTCAATCAATGAATATTTGTTTAAAGCAAAACTGGATAAGCAAAGATTTTTATGAGTGTGTTATATGACTTTCAAAGTATCTTCCAATGCTGTGTTTAAATGATTATATGACCAGTCATTTTTATTATTTTAGTAGCATTATAACTGGAGGTGAGAGTTTAGTCTTTAAAGGACTAGTCTCTAGACTGGCAGAGAATCAGGGATGGTCTACACATCTGCAAAAACAATGCCTTCTTGGTACTCCAATTTTTTTTTTTAATCTAGAAGTGGAATTTCAAAAGTCTCAAATAGGATGGCATCTGTTTCCTTTTTCAAATTAAATGCATATTTTAATAATTCAATATTTCTACTTGGAAACTATTCAATACAAGCAAGCCACTGAAAAGCAGCTGACAAGAGTAATAGGAAGAAAGATTAGTAATTGTGAGAATTAGCTCCGGTTCTCCTCCAAGCACATTCTATGGGTTTAGTAAGCAATTGTGCTTTGAAAAAACACTTCAGCATTTTGACTTATAAAAGTGGTCAGCAAAGGAGGCAATAATGTGAAGTAAAACTCTTAGAAAACACCAAATATATTATGGCCTCAGAAAGACAACCTTCCAAGTTCACTTTTTTTTTTTTAACAGTAATACAATAAGTGCTACTGATAAAGTTTGGCTTAAAAAATATATTAAGCATTCAGAATATAAGAATGATGTGATATGAATGACAGAAATAAAATTGAACTTATCTGATATTAAAGTAAATAGGGAAGTAGGATAACAGGTAATTAAAAGAATTAGATATTTAAGATCTGTCTTGTATGAGAGTTGAAGAGGGACTTGTTATAGAAGGCATTCAACGGGGAGGGGGATCCTGACATATGTCTATATTCACATGTGTATACATGTACAAATACATACATATGCATAGACACATATTGTGATTTGCATTACATATAATGTATATTATACATAACATTATTTTTGTGTATCTGTGCAATTGATACACAAATAAAATCTAGTAGAACCTTGAAGCTAAATTTGAATTGATATGGCTTCCAGAAAATCAACAATAACTGCTCATAATTTACATAATACTTTAAGTTTGCAAGGTGTTTCATGCATGTTATCTCATGAGATTCTCATAACATTCCTGTGAGGTGAATGCTACTATCATCCCCATTTTATAGATAAGGAAACCAAAGTTCAGAGAAGTTATGAAATTTGTCTATTATGACCAAGCTATTGTACTAAGATTGCTAGATTGCTAGATCTGAAGTCAAGAAAACTTGAGTACCAGTCTGGCCTCAGACAGCTGTGTAACCATGGAAAGGTCATTTACATTCTTTCAGCCTCTGTTTCCTCATCTATAATATGAGAATAATAGTAGCACTTAGCAAAACTTTCAACTCTATATAAATGGGATGGGATTTGAACCAAGACTGGCTTTCATTTATTATGATGGAATACAATTTAAGTTGCCACTCATACTGATTATAATATTTCAATTTAATGACAAATCCAGCAGTTATTTTTATCTTGGACTGCCATGGTATTTATTCCCACTTCAGATACTTTCTATATCCCGTTATACTGTCAGAAAATATGCAAAAACTACAACACAAGAGCTTCTGCCCAGTTCCATAAAACACTCTGCACCATGCCAGATATGGACTGGCAGTTAATAGCCATTAGATGATGATGAAGGCCAGTGTCAAGTATGGTCATGGAATCACATCTTTTCAGAAGACGACATCAGTTGGAACTGATATCAAAGGTTACTTTGTCCACTGAAAATTTCCTATGTTACATTCCCAACAAGCAATTATTTAGTCCTTGGGTTAAAAATCTCCAGCCACGGGCAAAATGCTATCTTCTTGAAGTAGTTAATTCCACTTTTGTACCTATTTTATCCTGAAAAAAATTCCTTAGATTGGTCCTCACTCTATATCTTTGCAGTTTCTTCTACATTTTGCTCCTAGTTCTTCTTTCAGTGACCAGCAGAAGAAGATGAATTCCTCATCTATAAAACAATCCTCAGAATGTATTCTGAAGGAAGTGGATATCTTCGACAAAGAGAAAATCTAATCAATGATGGACAGAATCAACTAAACCCAGAAAAGGAGTACTGGGAAATGAGTGTGATCTGTTTGCATTTTTTGTTTTTCTTCCCAGGTTATTTTTACCTTCTGAATCCAATTCTTCTTGTGCAGCACAAGAACTGTTCAGTTCTACACACATATATTTTATCTAGGATATACTATAACATATTTAACATGTATAAGACTACCTGCCATCTGGGGGAGGGGGTGAAAGGAGGGAAGGGAAAAGTCGCAACATAAGTGAGTGCAAGAGATAATGTCGTAAAAAATTACCCACGCATATGTTTTGTCAATAAAAAGTTATATAAAAAAACCAAACCAAACCAAACAAAACAAAAAAAAAAATAAAAAACAATCCTCAGGCATTTGAAGAAAGCAATCATGTCCCTGAACAAACTTTTCTTTGTCATTCAGTAGACTGATCAATCATGTTCAATTCTTCTTGACTCCACAGACTATACATAGAATGCCAGGCTCTTTTATCCTCCACTGTCTCCTGAAGTCTGTCCAAGCTCATGTTTATTGCTTTCAAGAAACCACTATCCATCCCAACCACAATCTTTCCCAACATGAGGCATTTTTCCAATAAGTTCCGTCTTCCTAATATGTGGCTAAACTATTTAAAGCTTCAGTATTTGACCTGTCAATGAATACTCTGGATTAATTATTTAAGAATTGACCGATTTTGTCTCCTTGTGACCCTACTGACTCTCAAAAGTCTTCTCAAGCACCACAATTTGAAAGCATTGTTTCTATGGTGGTCAGCCTTTCTTATACTTTAATTCTTACAACCAGAGACTGCTACTGGAAAAAACCACAGCTTTGATTATACAGATCTTTGTCAGCAAGGGGATGCCTCTGATTTTTAGTATGCTGGTCAGAAGCAAGCATTTTTTTTTTTAATTTCATGGTTGCAGTCATTGTCTGTCATGATGGTTGAGCCTAAGAATATAAAATCTGACAATACTTCCATTTCTTCTTCCTCTATTTGCCAAGAAGTGATGGGGCCAGTTGTTAAAATCTGAGTTTTGTTTTTTTAAGTTAAGATCCAAGTCAGGTTTTACTCTCTCTTCTTTTACCCTCATCAAGAAGCTTCTTAACTCTTCTGCCATCAGAGTGATATCATCTGCATTACTGAGATTACTGATATTTTCCCAGCAATCTTAATTCCAGTTTTTTCTTCATCCAAACTGGCATTTCACATGATGTATTCTGCAATAAGTTAAATGAACATTCTAATTCTTTTAGTTCCTTTTTTTGTGGCAGTTGTTGATTCTTCCTCAAAATCATGGTCAACATCCTTTGGATGTACTACAGCTTACAGACAACCTTTCTAAAAAATGGTGCCTAAAATGAAATGCTATGCTCTAAATCTTTTTATAACATGCAAAGACACAGTAGGACTACAATTTGTTTAATTCTATATATTATTCATTTATGAATGGGGCATAAAATTAAGTAAATATTGGCTGCCATATATTACTTACTAAATCATACAGAATTTGCAGTTCACTAAAAGTTCATCTTTTTCAAGTGCTATCTAATTTTGCCATTCTTATTCTGTAATTTTCATAGGATTATTTCCAAACCCACAATATAGTTCTACTGATTCAGTCACTTGAACTCAAAGGGTATCCAGGTACCTTTTCATCAATCTTCTCACTTATAATGGTGTCAATTCTTTGCTAAGAATCTTTCTCTCTCCTACTTCCCAGAAGCAAATAATGTTTCTCTTAGATAACTAAAATAAAATCAGCCAAAGAGTTCTCCCTTTCCTGTTTGTGGGTTATTATTATCCCACCTTCTCCCAAGTAGCAGTTCTACTTTATTTAATAACTCATGCCCAAAACATGCTCAAAGTACTTTAAAAATATTCCTTAAAATTCATTATAAATTTCAGCTGATGCTTGTTATTATAGTTACATTCAGATTCTTTTGTAAACACCTTCAATTTGCTTCTTTTACTTCCATTTTCAATACCTGAAGAAGCAATCACACTTACTCTATCAAAACATACTACAACTTCTGTAAGAATGACATGGCAGATGATCTCCAAGAAACGCTAGGGCCAAAATATCATAATCTACTGGTCATTTACTGATCCCTCTGAACTTATGGAGGCTGTTAATAGACATAACTTAGCACTAGACTGTAGCACTGGACTGAAGAATGAGTCAATAAATATTTATTAAGTTCCTATTATGTCTTGGACAATATGTTAAGTAAAACTTTAATGGGACTTGGATACCTGTCTTTTAAAAATCTAAGCTGTTTAATGAATTCATTGTACATTTAAATCACTCTCTAGATAGACCAAGTTCTTTTTCCTTATCAGAATCATTTATGTTTGAGTTTTCCAAATGTCATTTATTAAATACACTCTTTTTTATATAGAGAAAGGACAATAAGTATAGAAAATTTTGTACATTAAAGGACTAAGTTGATGTTGTGTTGGTTTCACTGAACTGCTTTCTGCTGAAGGTATGGCTATCTGAATACAGGAGTATAGAGGGACAAATTTAGAAATAAAGGAGATGTAAAAAAAAAAAAGATCTCAATAATAGTTTTAAAATGTCACTGAGAGCATCCCCTACTCTTAATTTTCCTCTAAGAAGAGAGAATTTTCACATACTTTCTCTGAACTCTTTGAAATCTTTCTTGCCCAAATTTAGGCAATGTCAAACATTGCTCATCCTTTCCATTTTTATCAAAATCTCTAAGAAGCTTTCTTTCTCCAAAGATTCTAGTTATTTCTGCTTCAGAAATCTGTTGCTTCTTATTTGTTAGAATCAGTCCCAAAATAGCAGTCCCCAACATTGTTTCTTCTTCCTTTTGAAGAATGAAATAATCATCTAGGCAAGTGAGGAACAAATCAACTGCTCTATTTTCAGTGGTGACAGTTCCAGCAGAGGTCCAGATAATTGATGAGACCCACTACTTCTCAACAATATTCCCAGGGACCTCCTAACATGTATCCAGGGCTACTTCTTCCACAGTCTTGAATAAGTGAAAGCCTTCTCTCCATTTCCCTCTTTCTAGTCTCAGTTCTATCATCAAAATTTTCTCATAGATCCTCATACCTAATGCAAAGAAGACCCAGATTTTCAGGCAACACAATTTTGGCAATACTGCTTTAGGAACATCTTACTAACAAATTTATTAGGGTCCCCAAATCATAAAAGTCCCAGAATCCTACATTTTATAGAAGGAAAATTTTGATGCCTGGCAACCATTTAAACATTACTAGTTTATCATAAGTTCAATGAATTTTATGACATAAGAAAACATTAGGACTATGCAAGTTTAGAGGGGGTTAGCAGAAATGGAAAGGCAATTGGTGCTCTTATCTAGAGTACAGTCTTGAACAGAGGCAAATTACTGCAAATGATCCCGGGCCTTCAAAACACAGAGATTACTCCAGCAAGATCCTCCGGGTAAAGATAGTTGGGCAGAATCCTAAGAATAGCTAATTGTATTCAAGAACACATAAACAATAATACACATTATTATGCTCTAAGGTAGAAGTGGGGAACATGGCCCACTGTAGGGAACTAGCAAAATCATTCACATAGGCAATGATGAGCTGAAAGCTAAGTATAACATTCTCCCGCTGCTTGAGTTCTATAACTTGATAATTTTGTGTGACTAGCAAATAATGTTATAAATATCCAAATGGCCCTTGGCAGAAAAAAAGGTTCCCTATCCCTGCTCTAAGAAAACAAGTTCCTGTTCTATGGAAGTGGTATTTAGGGAGATTTTCACAGATATAGATATAAGAACAGACTAGAACATAATAAGCATTTATTAAGTACCTGCTATGTGCAGAATACAGTGTGCTTTATAAATATTATCTCATTTGATAATATAGGTTAATGCTTAAAAAGCAAAAGCCCTTTAGTCAGCCCATGTTAACTCATAAAGAAGGTGTTCAGGCTTAATATTGAGTCATACAGAAACAGGAGCTTGGGGAAATAGGTGCAAGGATGGCGGAGTTCTATTTGGGAGGGGGGAGAGGGAGAAGAGCATTCTCTGCTATGACACACTTTGGACCACAGAAGAGATAAGGTTCCATGAGAGGGCATTCCTTTCCTTGGCTGATACTCCTGATGGTCAGTGGGTGAGACTCACTGCCTCCATACCAATGCAGGTCAATTAGGGAGGCAAAGAGATGCAAATTTTTGTTCAGATATGTTTGACTCTATCTCTGAAGTCATAAGCAAGGAGGTGCTAATAATTGGGGCTAGGTCCCACAGATATAAGCATTGGGCATGGAAATACCAAGAGAGATATAAGGAAAGGAGAAGTGGGAATGCTGAAGTTAGGAGGGGAAGAAGAACTAGAAAAGTAGTTATGTTGTACTAATGAGCTCAAGCCTTTGAAATTCAAACTTTAGAAAACTAGTCCAGTAGTCCAGATAAAGATTCATGGACAGAATCCTTAGAAGGGTTAAATGAATTGATCAGTAATAATAAGCTTCATAAAGGCAAAAAATTGGTTATATTGGGTTTTAAGGGACCACAAAAACTTAGAGATCCTTAATGCCTAAGAGTTTCAAAATATGATTCAGGCTTAAATGAGAATTAAAGGAAATGGTTAGATTTAATCTCATTAGGAGATCAGATAAAATGATGAACAGCTTCTTTTTCTAGTTGTAAAAATGTCACGAAATGGAATATCTGAAATCCACAATACTTTGTTGACACAGGATTTTTTTTCCCCAAGTACAATTTTAAAATATGATCTCTGAATAAATGAAAGGATTTAATTGCTAAATTTCATGGTTAGTCATAGTGAAAATATCAAATTTCACTCTACCATAGATTAATAGAAAATTCATAATAAAATGGCACAAATTATTTATATAGCTTAAGTAGTTATCAAAGATTGTAGACATGCTCTGATGAACAGAACTAATTGTCAACTTATGACCTATGCATAGCTAAATATCAACACCAAGGCAATGAAAACCTTTATTACCTATTCAATTTATTTTGCAGGTCAGGAATTACTGTTCCCTAATTTCTGGCCACAAATAAAAACTGGTCAAGCTTGCTAGTACAATTTAAACACAAGTTTATTTTTGTTTCTCTTTTTCTCTTAAGGGAAATATCCCTTATATCTTTCCACCCATGTGATATTTTAAAAGTGAGATTTCTTGAAATACAAGTTTTTTTAGAGAAGGTAAAACATTCACACCCTCTTCTGACATGACTTCACAACTTTTAAAGTGACATCAACACTTGTAATAAAACAAAAATGAATTCTTTTCCAAGAAAAAGCATCTTGTGAAACTACCACTTATCAGCAGAAATCACTGTCCTAAAGTTAACACTTTTCTGTAGATTACCAAGGCCTCTAGTACAGAGGCCGAATGGTACTTCATTCTTGATAACTTCTAATTAAACATCCAATCTCATAAACTGATGGGGTGCTGGTTGGTTTACTACATTAGCTCATAAAGATGACAGTCTTTCTTGATAGGAACCTTTTAATTTTTTTCCCTCTTTTCTTTCAGAAAGTTCTCAAAAACATTTTAAATCATGGCTTTCTCTAAGCAAGTTCACCTCTGGAAGGCCTCAATGAATGGGATTTTATGCACAATACCCCAGGGAAGACTGTCAGCTGAAGCAAGTCACTTAGCTATATTGTTCCCATGAGTCTTCGTGTCTCTAGAGAATGGGTGGTCTTTTAACCAAATGAAACTAGATACTAAATTCTTGTTAAGGTGATTCATTGTCCCCTTAGGAGAACACTGGCTCAGAGCCCCTCCTTGTTAGGATAAAAGCTTCAATGACAATCATTCCAAAATAACTGCCAGGATTCAATTTTCCAACACTGCTCGAAAGTTCACATGTGAGTATTACATTAAAGTCACCTGAGTTTGAGAAATGAGATGTGGTCGATTCCTCCCTTTCATTGTATCCTGTAAAGCAGGGCAATAATGCAGATTAATAAAATCTCTCAGAGGTCTGCTGGAGCCAGCTCTAACAGACTCTCCAATTGTTAAATGTTCAGTGTATACATGTACAATATGGAAATCCACAATCACTACAAAACTGAGTCTTGGAGGATTGTTTTGTTGATTTTTCTAGACTTAAGAAAGTGATGAAAAAATATGAATGATGCAAATTTTAAAATGTGTATGTATCCTTTTAGAAAGTCAGCTGCTAAACATGTACTAGTCTACCCATGATCTCAATTAAACCTGGTGACAGAAATTGAGGAGCATATCACAATTCATAGTTAAGTAGCATTTTACATTTTGCTAAGCCAAATAAATAGCAAAAGTATTATTAAACTCATTGTCAGATAAAGGAACCAAGGTTCAAAGAAATTAATCATTTCCCCTAAAGTCACATAGCTAGTGAGTGGCAGATATGCCCAGGGCTCTGGTTCAAAGTCAGAATAATGTGTTGGAGAAAGAATGAGATTTTCAGTCATTAGGCCTGGATTCCAACTCCAGCTGTACCATTTACTACCTATAAGAGACTGAGCAATTCGCATAAGCTCTCTAAGCCTCAGTTTTATTATTTGATAAAAGGTGGTTGGGTTGGAGCATGAGATTAATTAATAAATGATCTTTAAGGTAATTTCCGGCTCTACATAACCATGTGATTCCAAATTCTATGATTTGTTACACTGCATATGGATGAGTAAAAAACAATTTTCAACCTTTCTTATTTTACAATAATGTTTATCTCCACAACTCTTAGGCAATTGGATTTAAGTGGCTTGCCCAAGATTATACAGCTAAGAAAATGCCTGGATTTGAATTGAAGCCCTCCTGATTCCAAGGTCAGTGCTCTATCCACTGCAGTACTTACTTTCCCCTATATGTACAGTTTTCTTTTTTTTAATCTTTTTATTTTTAAAACATATGCATAGATAAATTTTCAACATTCACCCTTGAAAAATCTTCTATTCCAATTTTTTTTCCATTTTTTCCCTCCACCCATCTCCTCTAGATGAAAAGTAATCCAATATATGTTAAACACGTGCAATTCTTCTATACATATTTCCACAACTATCATACTGCACAAGAAAAATCAGATCATAAAGAAAAAATGAGAAAGAAAACAAAATGCAAACAAACAACAATAAAAAATGAAAATACTATGTTGTGATCCATACTCAATCCTCACAGACCTCTTTGAGTACAGATGACTCTCTATCCCAAAACCATAGAAACTGGCCTGAATCATCTCATTGTTGAAAAGAGCCAAGTCCATCCCAGCTGATCATCACATAATCTTGTTGTTGCCCTACACAATGTTCTCCTGATTCTACTCATTTCACTTAGTCCATGTTAGTCCATCCAGGCCTCTCTGAAATCATCCTGCTGATCATTTCTTATGGAACAATAATATTCCATAACATTCATATAGCATAACTTATTCAGCCATTCTGCAACTGATGGGCATGCACTTAGTTTTCAGTTTCTTGCCATTACAAAAAAGGCTTCCATAAACAATTTTGCACATGTGGGTTCCTTTCCCTCCTTTAAGATCTCTTTGGGATATAAGTAGAAACACTGCTGACTCAAAGGATATGCACATTTTGAAAGCCCTTTGGACATAGTTCCAAATTGTTCTCCAAAATGATTGGATCAGTTCACCACTCCACCAATGATGTAGTAGTGTTACAGTTTCCCACATCCTTTCCAACATTCATCGTTATTTTTTCCTGTCACCTTGGCCAATCTGAGAAATGTCAAGTGGAACCTCAGAGTTGTCTTAATTTTCATTTCTCTAATCAATATTGATTTAGAGCACCTTTTCATATGACTAGAAATGGTTTTAATTCCTTCATCTGAAAATTGTCTGTTTGTGTCCTTTGACCATTTATCAGTTACAGAATGGTTTGCATTCTTATAAATTTGAGTCAGTTCCTTGTGTATTTTAGAAAAGCCGTTATCAGAACGAGTGTAAATGTTTTCCCTAGTTTACTGCTAGCCTTCTAATCTTGTCTGCATTGGTTTTGTTTGTACAAAACCTTTTTAACTTAATATAGTCATAATTATCTATTTTGCACTCCAAAATGTACTCTAGTTCTTCTTTGGCCACAAATTGCTTTCTTCTTCACAAAAACTGAGAGATTAAACTATCCTTTGTTCTTCTAATTTGCTTATAGTATATCACTCTTTAGGTCTAAATGATGAACCCATTTTGACCTTATCTTGATATAAGGTGTTTGTATGGATCAATGCCTAGTCTCTACCATACTAATATCCAATTTTCCTAACAATTTTTGTCAGATAGTGAGTTCTTATACCAGAAGCTAGAGTCTTTGGGTTTATCAAAGATTATTATAGTCACTGACTATAAGTCTTACTTATTCTACTGATCGACTACTCTATTTCTTAGGCAGTACCAAATAGTTTTGTTGTCTGTTGCTTTATAATATAGCTTTAGGTCTGGTACAGATAGGCCACCTTCTTTTGCACTTTTTTCATTGATTCCCTCAAAATTCTTGTCCTTTTGTTACTCCAGATGAACTTTGTTATTATTTTTTTTCTAGCTCTGTAAAATAATTTATTGGGAGTTTGATTGGTATGGCACTGAATAAACAGATTAATTTAGGTAGTATTGTCATTTTTATCATGTTAACTCGCCCTACCTATGAGCACTTTATGTTTTTCCAATTGATTAGATGTGACTTTATTTGTGTGGAAAGTGTTTTGTGATTGTGTTCTATATGTATGGCTTTTAAATGATACTGTAGAACTGCAAATATCAAGTATCACTAAAAAAAAAAAAAGAATGTATTGTGTTTTATCTATGTTTTGATTTATGATTTATATTCAAAATGCAAAAAGGCTTGCTTCCTCAAAGAAACCAGGTGCTAGGGAATTGTGTGATGAAAGCTCTACATAGCTAATGAGAATGATGTAACCAAAAGAAAAAAAGATGATGTAATAAGCCTGAATATAAAATCACACACAAAGAAAACAAATGAAAGTTATTCATAAAAACTGGAAACAGAAAGAAAAGCACTAATGTACTCTACAGAAGACAGAGGAAAACCCTCAAATTTTATTCACTATTGTATATAACAACTGAACTTTGAAAATTTAATTTCAAACAACAAATATTGCCGACAAGTGGAAAACCTTAAACATTCAGTGCAAATCAACTCAAATAACATAGATATGTTCCTTACCTAAGAAAAGACTAGAATGTTATTTCCAAAAACAAAGGAATTCAAGTACAGTATATACTATAAATATCAATCTACTTCCTAATGAAAGGACAAGTAATAAGAAGAAATTGGAGATGTACTCCCACTCAGTCTGGCTTGCAAAGAAGAGGGGATGGAAAGAAGAGTGGGTATGCAATTTAAAAAGCTTCCCTCATCCCTTTAGAATATGTATCTTCCCTCACTACTCTAGAATATAAGCTATATAAAGATAACAACCTATAATCATATATCTCATTAACTTGGAGACTATTTCTCAGAACAGACAGAAAGAAAAAGAAATAAGGAATCCAAAATAGTAAATTAATGGTTTTATAGGGGCAAAGAGTTATCACAAATCACTGTAATTCAATTTAAGATGGTAAACAAGGGTTAGAGAAGATTCTAAACTTTATATTTGGGTTTGTCAAGTGTTGAGTAAAGTAAAAAAAAAAAATTGAAAGATAAGAGAATAATAATTTAAATGTAAGGTCCTATTACAATAATAAAAACTCATTTTAAATGTAGGGAACAATATTATGGTCCCAAGAATTCTTTCTCTCCTCTTTAGTTTTATCAAATTTATTTCAAATGCCGAGTTCAGTCACATTTTCTCTGAAGACAATTCTGAGACAGGAATATTTCTAACACCTACACAGGGTTTGGTCTCTCTGATTAACCTTATACTGATATTTATAGTTCTAGTTAATCCTGACTTCTTTATAGCTGAGGAAAAATTCAGTTTGTAGAAACATTTGGGTAACAAAACAATAGATTATACCATAATCTTTGTAGAGAGGCATCAGGAAAGGAAGTTGGAGCAAGAGCAGACCTTTTCCTGAGACTTCTTTCATTCAAGATTCTTTCTCCTCTTCAAGTGACCCAAAAAGCCAATGACTCTTACAGATATATCCTTTCTTGGACACAGATAACACCTTTTGCTCCACACTTGCTCCAATATCATGGAGATTCATAAATGTCTTTTCCATCTTAAATAATTTGGTTGGAGTCTGATCTTTGGCTCTTTGTTGATTGATTAAAGATATATTAGCATAATTTCACTTTTTTTTTTTGCTTTGATTCAATTTAAAAGTATTTTTGCCTAGTTGAACTTCAAAGACAAATGAAAAAAATTTTGATGCCTCTCTCACATGAATAAATCCCTAAAACTTATAACATAGCAATGAAACTTAAGGGAGAAGGGAGGCTAGGAATCAAATTAAGAGCAAGAAAAGCTAACCAATCACAGGGGTCAAATGCCAACTTAAAAAAAAAAAGCAATGAAAAATCAGTACACAAGATAAATATGACATATAATAACTTTAAATGTGAATGGATTAACTAATCCTAAATGCCCCATCAAAATAAAGGAAAATAGAATGATAGATAATTTCTTTTATCTAAGGAAACAAACCCCAACAATACATATAATTAGATAGTGGAGTAAAGTGCTAGGTCTAGAGTCAGGAAGATATAAATTCAAATCCAGCTTCAGACACTTACTGAGTCTGTGACTCTGAGCAAATCACATAACCTTTATTTGTCTAAGTTGCTTCAACTGTAAAATGGAGATAATAGCAGCACCTGTCTATTGTTGCAAGGATCAGATGAGATTATAATTATAAAAACAATGGGAACACAGTTATGGGCACATAATAGGTTATATAAATGTCTATTCTTTTCCATTCTCAAGAAAGACACTGAAAAGAATAAGAACACACATGAAATCAAAATGAGATATTAAAAATTACTACATACGACAATTCTTCCAATAATTCCCAGGAATTGGGATTATAATTTTAGAAAACAACAGAAATTTACAATGTCAAAAGGGGCAAGCAGAGACACTACTTGAAGGCAAAATAGACAATGCTATTGTATGTGAACATATATACACAAATGGTATAGAATCTAAATTCATAATATAAAGCTCAACTGAATTCCAAAAATATGAACTGCCAACAATATTTTAGAAGAATTTAATATTCTTCTTTATAAAATAGATAAATCTAACAAAAAGGAAACCAAAGAGCTGAATACAATATTGAGAACATTAGATTTAAAAGTTGGCATCTTCTAAATAGGAACATTAGGTATATATTTGTTTCTAAGTATTCCACAGTATCATTATAAAACTTGCTCATGTATTAAGGCACAAAAGAAAAGAAAAATCATATTTTTTGAAAAGCAGAAATATTAAACAGCCTTTACATATAAACCAATAAAACTATTAAGGAATACGGAAAAAACAAGAAATCTAGGGATGTAATAGAAACATTTCTCTAAAAAAAAAAAGTGACTTGAGTGTATCATGTAATTGTGTATAAAGACCTAGTCACTTTAAATGAATTTCCTTATTTATACACAAATACACAGATACACAAAAAGTTGAGAAGGTGGAGGAAAGAAATAGAGAAATAAGGTGCTAGAGAAGATTGTAAAAATCTTAGCCTGGGAAAAACTGAAAAAAATTAAAAGCTGGTCCATGCTAAAAATACAGATCTTAACATCAAGGGAAAAGCTAAAGATAAGTCACTAGTTAGAAAAATAAGCAATGATAAGAAACTATCCAAAATTATGTATCTAATTAGTTTGTTTTTGTTTCTTCTGTTTGCTCTTATTCAGTTTATACAAAGAAAGTGAAGTTAATTTATCATTCCTTGTCAAAACAATCCTTTTTTTATATATACACATAAATCTTAAGTCAAAGTGAGAGTCTAAAATACAGGAACACAGAACTAACTTTAAAATATTATTCTGGTGAATATAAGGTGAAATAAGAAACTCTAGCTCTCTCCCTCTTGATGAAAAGAGGTGGTTTTATGGCCCCTCAGTCCTCAATATACATGTCATCTTCAACAGGCAATGCTTTTACAAAGATACAAAGTTAGAAAAACTCACACAATCATATGTGCACACGTGCATACACACACACATACACACACACACACACACAATTTTAATTCAGGACAGGAAAAGGTTAATGCACACATCAGAACAAAAATGCAGATGAATGAAATGTTGAAGGTAATAAGTAAAGACTAGTAGGTAGTAATCATTTCAACTAGTTAGCTGTACCCTCAACAACATGGAATAAGTGCCTGCACCTCATCAAAGCTACTACAGCAAGGGTTTCTTCACCCTCAGACCTCTCAAGATGAAAAATGCTAAACTGGAGAATATCTGGAAAAGGACAATCATGATGATGAAGGGCCTTGAGTTCCTATCATACAAGGATCAATTTAAAGATCTGGGGTGACTGAGCCTGGAGAAGACTTATGGGTTCAAAAATTGTCTTCAAGTATTGAAAGGGCTGACATGGAAAAGTAAGACTTGTTCTGTTTGGATCTAGAAGGCAGAGCCAAAAACTTGGTGTCAACAAATAGTTCCTAATCATTAGAGCCGTACTAATAGTGGAACGGGATACCTCAGGAAATAGGTTTTTCTTCCTAAGAAGGCCTGTCTCACAGAACAGAAATTGGACTACCTTTTATCATGGTTCTGAAAGTTATTTCTATCTATAAATTGGATTAGATCACCACCAAAATTCCATGATTTTTGAGTGCTCTCTACAGAATCCATTATTTCATCAATTTTGATTTGCTTACTATTTCCTTACTATAGTAAGGAGCAAGGTCTTCTTGACATTTCTACCATACTTCTTCTCTTTATCAATTATTATTTACAAAATTTACCACTTTCCCCCAATATTCATTCCTTTTCCTGACAATATCACCATCCTCTTTGTCATTTAGGTTTGACTTCTCCTCAAGATAAACTTACCTATAAATTTTAGCAATTCTACTTCCAAAATATGCCTCACATCTAGTTCCCTTCTCTAATTTTCTAGTACCATCACTACAATTCAAGCTCTCATCACATGTTGTCTATATGTCATTACAGGAGTCACATAAAAGTTCTGCCTCCCAGAACTGCACTACATACTGTACTACATACTGCCTCCAAATTACTCTTCCAAAAGGATGGAGTGATCAAGTTACTTCCTTCTCAAAAATTCTCATTATCTCATAAACACTGCTGGAAACAAAGTAGCTGCTCATTCATTGATAGAGACTAACTCAACAAATTGTGGTGCGATGGAAACAAAGTAGCTGCTCATTAATGGGGACTGATCAAATTAATTATAATACAGGAATGTAAAGGAATATAATTATGCTGTAAGAAATCATGTGTGATGCACAGAGAGAAGCATGGAAAAGTCTATATGAACTGAAGCAAAATAAGTAGAGTTAGGAAAACAATACCCACAATGACTACATCAATATAGATGGAAAGAACTTCACACAGAAAAAAATGAAAAATAAATACAACAAAATTATAAAGATTGATTATGACTTAAAGGAAGAGACTAGAGAACACATCTCCAAAATACCCCTTCATGAAGTTAACAGATGTTACACATTGCAAATGCTGTCAGGCTTTTTTGAGTGTATTAATGAATTGTGGTTATTTTTTTTTCCTCTTTAAAAAATACTATTTGTTGTTTGGGGATGGATCTCTGGAAGAAGGAGGAAAACTATGATTATGTAAGAAAAATGAGATATCAACAAAATCTATTTTAAAATAAACTTAAAAGAAAGGTTAAAATAGTTCAGTAAAATTAATAATCATTTTAGAAATAAAGTCCAAATTCTTAAATTAAATATTCAAGGTTTTCCATGATGTGATCTAGCCTAGCTTATCTTACCTCCTTCATTGCTTCACAAAGTCTATACTTTAGGCAAATCTCCTCTGCCTGCTTTTTTTTTTTTTTAATTTTTAATAGTCTTTTATTTACAGGTTATATGTATGGGTAACTTTACAGCATTGACAATTGCCAAACCTCTTATTCCAATTTTTCCCCTCCTTCCCCACACCTCCTCCCCCAGATGGCAGGATGACCAGTAGATGTTAAATATATTAAAATATAAATTAGATACACAATAAGTATACATGACCAAACCGTTATTTTGCTGTACAAAAAGAATCGGACTCTGAAATATTGTACGAGTAGCCTGTGAAGGAAATCCAAAATGCATGCCTGCTTTTCTTTAAATACACTCTGTGCTTTTCCATTTCTATACTTTTGCTTATATCATTTCCAGTATGTGAAATATTCTCTACCTAATATTTAAGGCCTAGTTCAAAGGTCATTTCCTCCCTCAAGCATTCTGTAATACTTATAGCTGGAAATCATCTCTCCCTCCTCTGGACTCCACAGAAATTTCTTTGTATCTTCCTTATTGCACTTTCACATTTTACTTCATATTTTATTCGTGTATGTCTTATTTCCCCTAAAGGAGTATAATATCCTCAAGAGCAAGGAACATGCCTTTGTATCCCCCTTAGTGCCTAGAGCGCAGTGGGTGTTCCATAAACATTTGGTGAATGGATGACTATTTCACAAGCCTTTCAGTCTGAAAAATCTTTGTGATGACATGTGGCCAGTACTGGGGTGAGAGCAACTTTCAATCAGAAACTGCTTAATACCCCACATAACAGTTTCTGAAGGTGAAATATTTAGAGCTTTTGCTTTAGGAAACTAAAAGCTAATTCTATTGCAATTAAATGCCTAATTATTATTACAGTCTTGTTTTGATAAGCATCACCAAGAAGAAATGAAGAGCCAATCATTATCAGCAAAGTTTCTATCCTTTTTGATAAAGAGAAAAATGACCTATTTTCAAAATCTATTTGCCTTTAAAAATAAAGCAAATGTTTTTTTTTTTTTCTAGAGGTCACTCTTTTTTAATTAGAACATGTTTGTGAATTTGGAAATTCATGATGGAAAGTGTGATGTCATAGTTTAATCTACCAAAATTATCTTTCTCCTAATGGTCAATATCATATTTATCTGGGTATTTGTGTGATAAAATAGACATTCCATTTCCTCTGAGGTCTGATCAAACAAGACTTATAGAAAGGTGACATATATACAAGTCGGATATAGATGCTGACTCACTATATTGGGTTATAAGAACAGTACCAACTTGGCTTTAATGGTGTGAGGTGCTGAAAATGGAGATGATAGTGGGCAATAAGGTGAAAGGGAATTCTGTTCTTTTGGATCCAGGGTAATGCTGATAGAGATCTGAATACAAAAACTGAATAGAAAAAGCAGATAATTAAGGAGTAGAAACAAGCTTCTAAGAAAAGTCAACTGTTTATAATAAAATGAGTATGTGAATAATGAGAATTTCTAAACATTCACCAAATTTTGTCTTAGCCAAATTAATTAGTTTCTTTAAATATGTTAATGAAAAGAAGTAGAATATTAGATTGCTTAATATAGTATAAAATCTTTGTGAAATATTCATGCTGATGATATTGTATAGACTGAATGGAAACTCCCTGAATGAACAGATCTTTTCTGGGACAGGAAGGAAAGTGCTCAGTGAAAAGCACTATCTTCAGGCATTTTTAAAATAAAATAAAATGTAAAAATTGTTATTGTAGGTAATTCAAAAAAAAGGAAAAAAATCTATAAGTATATGAAGTATTGGCTATGATTATTTATCCATCAAAATGGTTATCTGAGCTTTTAGGTAATGGGAGGAAAAAACTAGTTTGAAGGCCCTTCTAGTTAAGAATTATATGATTCTGTGAATTTCATTTTATTCCATTTCCCCATAGACCTAAATACTACTACTTGGTAAACATCCAAAGATATTAGGAGCTGAAAAGAGAGGGAAAGAAATGAAGAGTGAGGGTAATATAAAAAGAGCATTTTCAACCCCTAGATAATCAATACAAGACAATATGTGGGAAATCTGTTTAACCAAAAAGCATGATCACTGAGAAATCTTTCACACCATCACTAAATTTGAAATGTTTGCTTTATCTTCAAAACACAACTTGGAATAGAAAAGTATATTGTGAACTTCTAGGGAATCTTATGTAGCACCAACTATTGCATGAAAATAAATATTATATTCCTGATATAATTCTTAAAAACTTTTGTTACTAAATCCTGCTATATCTCACAGTTCAGAAACTTTTTTTTTATCTATTAGGTTATAATATTTTAAGTGCTTCACTGGACTTATAGATAGTGCCAAAATGTTACAAAAACAATAGTTAACATTTTAAAAAACAAAAACAAGTTAATGAAGTAATGGAAATAACTCAGTTTTCCCCATGTTCTTTGACATGATCAAGGGAAACAATTTAACATGCTGCTGAAATAATTCTTTTTGTGTTAAGGAAGCTAAAGTATAAGGCCCTAACTACTTAACTGAAAGTTGTGCTGACCTCATTGGTGTATGCCTGTGAAATCTGGACATTCTACCAATCATGTCGGGAAACTGAATTGCTTCCATTTAAATTGTCTTAGGAAGCTTCTGAATATTACCTGATAGAAAAAGATAGCAGAAACAGAGGTCCCTTTTCTAGCTAAAATGTCAAGTATTCAAACTCTACTGCAAAGAGGACAAATCCATTGAACTGGCCACATTATTCAAATGTCAGTATGCTTCCCTCCAAAAAAAAAAAAAAAGGACTATATTATGAAAAACTCACACAGACCAAATGCTCAAATGGTGGTCAGAAAAAGTGACACAGGGATATTCTCTAGGTCTCTCTTAAGAATTTTAGAATTGATTTATGACCTGAAAGACCTGACATAAGACTACTCAACATGATATGCCCTTTTCAAAGAAGGTCTAGCTCTCTATGAGCAACTCAAAATTAATTAACTCAAAAGAAATGCAAAATGCACAAAATAGAGAATCCACCCCAAATATTCATAGGGATTATTTGTGTTTAACACAAATAAGCTGGATCATAAGGAAAATGTATCTTAGAAATCCTTTTGCTTCTGAGACTATCATTTTGTGAATGCCAGTAACTGGAATTCTGTGTTTCTACTCTGGTTACAACCATCACTGGAGCTACAGAGCAGATATAGAAATAGAGCAGGGGAATATCTCAACGAGTACCTAGAGGCAAGACTAAGATTATACACAATGGAGCTCTCCACAGAGGAGAAACTTATTAGTCTAAGCTAACATTTCTAGCAACATAAAACTTGAGAGGTAAAAAGGACATTAGTAACTATGTCTGATCTTTTCACTTACAGGTGAGTAAACTAAAGTAGTGATAAGTACAGTTATCCCTTCCACATTGTGTGAGTTAGGTATGTGGTCCACCTGATCCTGAGATCTAGAAAATCTAAGTAAAATGTTTTGGCCCTCCCTTTAAAATAGTGAATAAGTTTGAATTTTTTACTTTTTTAAAGGGATATTTATAGTATATTATTGTAAAATTTGAGTTAAGTATTTGGTTATAGGATACAATATACAATACTATACATATATTTTACACATTTCTGAGTTTCTAATTTTTTTCCTGTGTCTGCTAGCCTTTGTGTATCATCTGCAACTTCCACAAAACTCCCCCCTACCAAATTTTCATTTAATTTCTTATACTGACCCATGGCATATCAAAACTGTGCTACGGAATATCTTAGTATAGAAGGAATAACTGTGATGGTTTTATAACACAGAGTATAAATGGAAGAGTCTGGGTTTGAACACAAATTACCCTAACTAAATAGAAAATTTTAGATAGAGATTTGACAAATACTATGCTTCCTTCATGCTTTTATACAAGCTGTTCTTGAGGCCTGGAATACAATCCATATTCAAGATCTCAATTTGGCACTTGGTCCCATAAACATTAAATGGGCATTTGGCCTCTTAGAATCCTTCATTTCCTTCAAGATTCAAACTCATAGGTTACCTCCTACAGAAAATCCTTCTTTCTTTTTTTTTTAAGCTTCTTATTTTTTTTTCCTGCTAAGGCAGTTGGGATTAAGTGACTTGCCCAGGGTCACCCAGCTAGGAAGTGACCTCATAAAGCTTTTTATTTTCAAAACATATGCATGGATAATTTGACAACATTGACCCTTATGTTTTAGATTTTTTCTTCCTTCCCCCAACCCCTCCCCTAAGTGGCAAGCAATTCAATATACATTAAAGGTGTTAAAATATATGTTAAATCCAATATATATAAACATATTTATATAATTCTCTTGCTGTACAAGAGAAATCAGATTAAAAAAAAGAAAGTAAACAAGAAAACAAAATGCAAATGAACAACAACAATAAAATACTAACTTGTGATCCATACTCAATCCCCATAGTCCTCTCTTTGGGTACAGATGGTCTCTCCATCCCAGAACCATAGGAACTGGCCTGAATCACCTCATTATTGAAAAGAGCCAAGACCATCACAGCTGATCATCACATAATCTTATTGTTGCTATATACAATGTTCTCCTGATTACACTCACTTCACTTAGTTCATGTAAGTCTGTCCAGGCCTCTGTGAAATCATCTTGCTGATCATTTCTTATAGAACAATAATATTCCATAACATTCATGTACCATAACTTATTCAGCCATTCTCCAATTGATGAGCATCCACTCAGTTTCAGTTTCTTGCCATTACAAAAGAGGTTGCCACAAACAATTTTACACATGTGTGTTCCTTTCTCTCCTTTAAGATCTCTTTGGGATATAAGTAGAAACACTGCTGAATCAAAGGATATGCACATTTTGATAATCCTTTGGAGTAGTTACAAATTGCTCTCCAGAATGGTTGGAAGAGTTCACAATCCACCAACAATGTAGTAGTGTCCCAGTTTTCCCA
This sequence comes from Sarcophilus harrisii, assembly GCF_902635505.1. Taxonomy (NCBI): domain Eukaryota; kingdom Metazoa; phylum Chordata; class Mammalia; order Dasyuromorphia; family Dasyuridae; genus Sarcophilus; species Sarcophilus harrisii. Next base: position 157,638,209 of record NC_045426.1, on the reverse strand, counting down.
CATGCTCTCCAACATTCATCCTTCTCTTTTTCTATCATCTTAGCCAATCTGAGCGGTATGTAGTGATATGTCAGAGTTGTCTTAATTTTCATTTCTCTGGGGAGGGGGAGGGGGGTAAGAGGTGAAAAATTGGAACAAGAGGTTTGGCAATTGTTAATGCTGTAAAGTTATAACCTGTAAATATAACCTGTAAATAAAAGGCTATTAAAAAAAATTTTCATTTCTCTGATCAATAGCCATTTAGAGCACCTTTTTATATGACTAGAAATAGTTTTAATTCCCTCATCTGAAAGTTGTCTATTCATATCCTTTGACCATTTATCAAATGGAGAATGGTTTGAATTCTTATAAATTTGAGTCAATTCTCTCTATATATTTTAGAAATGAGGCCTTTATCAGAACCCTTAAATTTAAAAATGATTTCCCAATTTATTGCTTCCTTCTGATATCGTCTGCATTAGTTTTGTTTGTACAAAATCTTTTAAACTTAATATAATCAAAATTATCTATCCGGTGTTCAATTATGAGTTCTAGTTTTTCTTTGGACATAACTTCCTTCCTTCTCCACAGATCTGAGAGGTAAACTATCCTATGTTTCTCTAACTTGCTTATAATATCACTCTATGTCTAAGTCATGAACCCATTAGATCTTATCTTGGTATGTGGTATTAGATGTGGGTTGAGCCCTAATTTCTTCCATACTAATTCCCAGCAGTTTTTGTCAAAAAGTGAGTTCTTCAGAAAATCTTTCATGATCTTCTTAATTATTAGTTTCTCTCTTTTCCACACTTTCTGAGTCTTTCACTTTTCTTTTCCCCTTAAATAATCTCCCCTTAAATATAAAAATAATATATTTGTTTGCTTGCTACATTTTCATTCATTCCCAATACAATATAAGCTCCTAGAACATAAGGTTTGTTTTTGGCTCTCTATACTTCCAATGCATAGTAGGCACTTAATTAATGCTTTCTGAACTATATCAGGAAGACATGAATTATAATGACTTTAGATGTTAAAAAATTTATGTTTGCAATAGGTTTCATTTTAAATGCTTTTTCTATGAGGGAAGAAAAAGACAGAATCTCATTTGAAAAAAAATTAGAAAGTTCAATCAAAGCATTAATTTCTATATGAACCTTTTTTTATGATCCTCCAAGCTCCAACCATACCCTTCAAAAATTTATTTTATATCTTTTGCATTTGTCTTGCACATACATATGTTCATCCTACACTCTCTCTCATGGAAGAATTTAAGTTCCTTGAGGGAAGGAATTATTTCATTTTTACACTGAAACTTTATGTGTGCCTTTAAAAAAAATGATACAGGTCTGCAACCAAAGAGATAGTAAAAAAACAAAATTCAAAGACAAAGAATGACTATGATATTACCTACTACCTCAAAAAGCTTTTACAGTTTTTAAAACACTCATTCCATTCTAAAGTCTTCCTTATATTTCAGAAGGTCCTCCCAAAATATTATGGTACAAAATCATTTGTACCCTGATCTTTTGACAATTGCCATGATCTGCTTCAATGTATTCTTCAGGTAATCCAATTGGCTTCTTAACATGAAAAAATGGAATCCTCAAACATTAACATAAAAAAAAGATTGGACCTACCCCTGTCAATCTAAGAATTTTTTTTTTTTTTATCAGATTGACACTGGCAATGAGAGCTTTCAACTAGCTGGATTTTTTTTTAATCAGTCACCCTGAGACTGGGCTCATTTTACTGATCCATCTAGCTTTGTGGACATCATGGTAAAGTCTATGAAATACACTGGTTTTCTATTACAGCCCCACAATGAGAAGCAATACACTTCAAAGTCCAAGTTCCCAATGTGCCTGTGCAGAAATAGCACATTCTGAATTCTTCATTGTGCAGGTATCCAAATCACCTGGTGATCTGAGAGATAAAAAGTTTTTTTTAAAGTGCCCTGTAAAGGAAAATATTTCTTCAGTAGCAGCATCCCCTAGAGCTGTGATCTTATGCTCTGCTGTTGAATATGTTATAAATTAAAAATGAATGGTCCTTCATCTAGCCAGGAGAATGAACCAGCAGAGAAGTGAGTGACCAGGAAACATGTACATTACCTAAATTGCAGAAAACTGAAGTATCCTCTTTAAATAAGAATATTCCACTTAATTTCATAGCATATTTCTCTCCTCTATAGTATTATGTAAAAATGCTTTGACTTTTCTGTAGCTCTCATGAATAGCACTGTAGTTACATTTAAAATATCTTCACCTTAAACTGCAACAAAGGAGGCATATTTTAAACATGCTTTTATTCATAGATTTCAACAGGCACTTTCCAAAAGAGATACTATGCTGGTTTTTATATAGCTAATCTAATACTAGAAGAAGGGGGAAAATGCAATTTTTGAAGGTAGACCGTTATTTTAGTCATTGTAGTTTGAACTGCAATGAATGGAAATGAGAACAGAAAAGAACAAAGTGACATTTACAATTTCTCTATAAAAATCTTGCTAAAGATTCCTATCTGTGGTACTAATTTTCAGTGTCATTTAAAAAACTCAGGTTTTTGGCATCATGAGTCTGAAAATTGAATGAATATAGAGTGTGAGGCACTCCTTTTATCATAAGCTGGTATATCATACATGGACTAACAAAACATATAACTATAGAATTAAATCACTTTTGCTCAAAACAATAATAACAACAACAAAAATAGTATTTTTATCATATTCTACAGTACATAAAGCACCTTAAAATACTATCTCATTTTTTTCTTACAAACAACCTTGGCAGATGGGAAGTATCATCATCCCCTAATTAACAGATAAAGAAACTGAGACAGTCAAAAAATGTTAAATTACTTGCCCAAGGTAAAAAAAAAAAAAAAAAAAAAACAATTAAGTGTCAGAAATAGTATTTAAACTTTGGTCTGCATAGCTCCAAGTATAGCAATTTCTGCAAAATGTTATGGAGAGATTTTGTAGAAACAAATAGAGTTGGGGGGCAGGGAGAGAGGTAAAGGGAATCTCTTTTTGACTCTATAAGTCATGATGAAAATAGTTTTTTTAAATGTTTATTTAACAAGCAGGAGAATTTTAGTAATTCCCACAAGGAACTTGAAAATGGAGTAGAGCATAATTCCCAAATATCTAAATTGCCCCCTCCCCAAACCTCTCCTCTCTGGACAGCATTCCTTTAATATACAAAGTGCTGAGGCACATCAGAAAGAAGATGCTAGCAATATAAGAGCAAGTTTAGTCAATAAAGTCTGTCCCAGTGCTTAAAGAGAGAGTAACTTCTATTTTGTAACGAGTAAGGAAAAGAAAAAAATTGAGGCAGGTGGGGCAGGGGTGAAGGAAATAAAGTTCAAAATTAATAGGTTTTTACCTCCAAATTTGTATTTTGATCATTCTGATTACTAAAATGGAGTTAGAATCCTCACTAATGTATTCTGTTTTTATATATCATATTCTGATTCTCTGAACATTTTATTTTCAAGACTTAAAATTAAAAGAATCAAAGAGCACAGGCACAGGGGGAAATATGCTGATTATGAAGACATAGTCCTGACACTTGATTGCCTTTGTAACATCGGAAAAGTCACAAATTCTTTGGTCCTCAGTTTCCTCATCTGTAAATAATAAAGTTGAACTAGACTAAGGTTCTTTCAATCCTATGAACCTACCTTAAGTCATCAACTCTAGTATCAACTCTAGCCTACTCATTCCATAGATAAGGAATCAAGAGCAGTCACATTTACAATATAACTTAAAGTGGATTTATCCTGAAGTTAAAAGTATCTGTAGTTTATTTTTATTGTACAGCAGAATAAACCTCAAAATGGAAGAATTTTGCTCTGCTCAATAAACATAATAAAATTTTATTTTACTAGGCTCTTACTTGGGTGGTAAATATTATTAACTTCTGTAAGGATAAATTAAGCTTCTCAATGACTGACAAAGTAGAACACCCTGGAGAGCAACCTTTAAATATGATTAAGGCAAGGAAGCAGTCCAGGTTCTCTATGGCAAATTTCCTCAGCCAACACAACAGCAAAAAGGGGAAATTTTCTCTTCTAAAGACCACATTCTGGCTTCAGAAATCTTCTCTCAGCCTGTAATTTTGAGAACATAATTCAAGTACTCATCTAATTTCTATTCCAAAGTGAAGGGATTTGAGGGTAAAATGATATACAGTTGTAATAAATCATATATCATACCTACTCTCCAAAACAAGTTGGCTTGACACAGATTTAAACCATTAAGAAGTCTTTTGCAGATGTACAATTGTTGTTATTTTCTCTTCAGTACTCAAGCCCTTATTGTCTAGGCTTTAACCTCTAGTTTGATTATCTTCAATAATCTTTCCTAACATTTACTTCCAGGTACCAGCCCAGTTCTTTTAACCCCATAAAATTTGAGAAGAAGAATCTTGGGGGGGGGTTTAAATCATGCTACCTTTGATTTCAGATTCAAGAGACCCTCCAATTGTGCACCTGACCTACAAACTATGGCAGTTTTCACAAGGAACTTTGCACAAGAAATCTGGCATGATGGTCCTCTTTACCCACTTTGTCTGAGATGAACCATCCATGCCCATCTGAGAATCAATCTCCACACCTAACCTCCACCTTTCCCTTTTGCTTCCTTTCTAACTTCTCTAGTGCCCATTTATCTCTACTAACTCCACTTTGTACCAGCATACCACCACTCCCAGTCACTTTCCAAGATCAGTGTTTCATTAAAATTCAGTTAACTCTTCAGAGCTCTCTGTCTTCTTTCTCCCCTTGCACCCCTTTTCACCAGCCCATCTTGGTGACCTCATTCCTGCATTTGAATATAAAATATGAAATTTGCTACCACACATCCCTTCTCTGGCTGGACCTCAAATATTAAAAAAGCAGTTAAAAGAGAGGTATCATCTGGGAAGTCATTTTAAAATACTTAAGATTCCACATTTATACTTCATCACATCTACCTCTGATCCCAGGGCTTCCTGTAGTCACTTTTTAAGAGTAGGTATTTTTTGCCACAATGCTTCAAGTTAAAGTATCATACTTCAAAGAATTAGCTGCTTGGCTAAGTTTATCTTCAATCTTCCACATATTCTACAAGAGTCTATCTAAGTTACAAACTTATAAAAGACATAGAGGATGGTGATAACTCTGCTGAAATGGTTGGGTAATACAAATGCAGCGAGAACTGGAAAAAAAAAAAAGACTTTAACTGCCAGACTCTAGGATTATGCAGCTCTTCAGGCAGTTCAGCAGGGTTCACTCTGCATGAGATGCAATTGAGCAGCAGTGCTTTCAAACAATGTCCAATTCCCAGCTACAGGATATTTCAAGGGCCACTAGGTGACAGAAAAAGGAAAGCGTCTTAAGGAGAGATATTAAACTTAAATAGCCTCCCTCTCTTAATTCTTCTCATTATTCTAAAAAAAAAAAAAAAAAAAAAAAACATTTACTAGAGTTCTTATTCATCATTGACCATGCTTAAATTAGAAGGTTAAATGGTATGGTCAATCAAGGAAAAAAAAAAACTAAGTGAACACAGGCTTCTTGTTGTTCATCCTTCATTTTTGAAGAGAACCAATGACATCATGGGCTTATGCCTTGATTTGTCTGTTAATTGGATTTAAGTGAGGCAAAGTAGCATAAAGTCATTGGCTTCGCTCCATCTTCCAGAGTCATCAAAATCTAGTGACAAAACATAAGTCAATATGACTGGATGTAATGGATAACATTAGCTTCTTTGGTGTCTGATCAAACTCTAAGCTTCAAACACGTTCATGGCCTTTGAAACAAATTGTTCTCATCTACCCATTCTGCCCAGGGAAGCCTTTATATGTTTAGGATAGACACCTCCCTAACTGATCAAGTCTAACTATGTACTAAATTAGATGTTCTTAACTATTTATTGTGTCATAAATTCCTATATTGGTCAAAGGAAATCTATGAACCTCTTCCAAGAATAATGCTTTTAGATGTACAAAAGATTATAAAGGAAAACTGTTAAACTATTTTTAAAAGTTCACAGATTCCAATTAAGGATCTCAATTAATTAAACTAAACGAACCTATTTTTGCTATCATTTATCTTCTACAATTCCATAAAAATGAGTACTAGTATAATACATACTAGCATGCAAATGCATGCACAAACACACACACCTATCCTGGGAAAGAAACTTTATGCACTTAGGGAAACTTAAAAAATTATAACAGTTACAAGAATACGGGTGGGTTTAACTTCAAAGTTATTTACTTTCTCTGAGTTAGTTTCTTTAACTGCAAAGTTAGTGGGGTAAATTAGAAAATGTAGGTTGATATCATTAGTCCCTATTTCTATTTAAGTATGACACTACTACTATACAGCATATAATTATATAGAGACTAGTGTGAAATAGGACAGCTAGTGGCACAGAAGACAGAGTGCTAGACCCAGGAAGACTCATTCCTGATTTCAGACACTAGCTGTATGACTCTAGTCAAATCAAATCCTCAGTTTTCTCATCTGTTTAAATGAGCTGGAGGAGGAAATGGCAAACCACTTCAATATCTTTGCCAAGAAAACTCCAAATGGGGTCATGAAGACTTGGACATAACTGAAAAAGAGTGAACAACAGCCACAAAGATCACTGTGGAATGCATATTGAATGTTTTTGATATAATATTATTGGTGTTTTATTATATCTTTAAGTTTTTATTTTTAAGTATTTCACAATCATAACCTAGACTGAGTCACACTTGGGAATATTGTAGATCACATGTGACCCACAAGTTTGGCATCTCTGATCCATACTTAAAGTGATAGAAAAAATATTAATAATATAGATTTTGACTTAAAATATGCTGTAGGCACTTTTGTTCCACTGGAAAGCTGGCTGTTAAACATTTACAAAAATACTCCTGAATAAATCCCTTCCTTCATAACATTTTACATGTCATATTATATTGAAAAAGTGTTTGATTTGTAATTAGAAACCTTAGATTGTGACCTTGAACATATCATTTAGCTTCTCTCAATCATAGTTTGCTCTCTGTAAAATGAAGGAATTGTAAAGAATAAACTCCCTTCAACATTTCAATCTATCATCTACATTAAACACTTTTAAAAATATAACTAAATTACATTGTTTAATACACTAAAACTAATTTCCACTAGAACTAATTTATCCTAAATATTTAATTTGGGCAATTAACAAACTTTTTTTCTTAATTATGAAGGCTAGGATGGATTAGAAATTGTTGATCTCTGGGAATAAAAAAAAAAATACCCAGCCCTCAAGGAGATTACAGTCTAATAGAAGAAAACAACAAACCATCAAATAAGAGGAAGCTAGAAAGTAGGAGTAGGGTTATGCTCCTCCACAGCAGGAGCATAAAGGCCAGGTTCAGAGGAATGCAGCCTTGTGGGAAGTAAAGAGGTGGTTGATCTGAGCACCCTCCTTCAAGGAAGGTTCTGGGATGGATTCTCATGTCTACCTTTTCTAGTCAGAAAGTGCTGAAGTGCAGAAGGTACACAGAAAGTAATCTTACAGAATGATCAGGTTTCTAGGGCATGATGGTGAAGCCCAAGGGAGAGCACCCAAATGAGAAATGAAGGGTAATTGGTTATGCCAATTACCAGCTATTGAACTGAGCAAGTCACTTCATTTTTGTGGTCCCAATTTTTTCTTCTTTAAGGAATGTATTTGGGGGAGAAAATGAATGTGAACTCAACTATCTTCTGTCTTTAACATTCTATAACACTTATCAAAAAAAAAAGAAGAAAAGAAGAATTCAGTCTCATACCAAATATTTGATTATTGATGGATTTGGATATTAAGTATGCTGTTTAGAATGTTAAGTTAAAAGTATTCATATATTTTAGACTATGGTAAGTTCTAAAGTTTTTTTTTAATGGTGTGGATATTAAGAGCTATTATGCTTCCTACATTTTTGCTACTAGGATGGTAGCTAGAATCCTCAAAGGAAGAGCTATCCTTGCTTTTTATACATAGAATAAAGAAAATTGTCCATTCAGACATCAACATGTGACAGCTACTCAAAGGTAATGCAATTAGAATTTTTAAAAAAATAATATTTTTCAGTTAAAAATAAATTAATCCCAATGACCTCCAGTTCTTAAAGTTTTCAAAGTAAAAATGATGCACAGGAGAGAGAAACCCAACCACACATCTCTCAGTGTCAGACACAGCCACTGAGTTTAGACTCAAAAAAGGATATAGGAGAAATACAGGACCATGAATAAGCATACTCAATTTTTTTTTTAAAGTACCTACAGAATTTGTGTTTGAAATTAAGTTTGGAAAAGATACTCCTATACTTCTTAGAATCCTGTGAATATACCAGTCTTCAAAGCCAAAAGGTAGTAATGAGTTAGTTATTACCTTAAATCAAAGGAGGTAAAGTTCTAAAATCAAAGACTTTAGCTTCTCTGACTCCTCCCAACTGAAGCAGCTGTTCTGTATAGAAAATTTGTTTCCAAACGCCTCTATTTAAAATCTGAATATGTGTTTTCATTGGTTTAGCAAATTCTTGGAGTAGATTTCCCCCCAATGAAGGAAATTAGTAGCTAGTCCTTAGTCTTTGAGAGCTGTCCAACGTGCTGACTCCATAGACTACTCCCTAAATAGTATTTAAACTCTCTATAGGATGCTAAGAAGTTAAGTTACTTGTCCAAGTTTACCCAACCTTGGACAACTCAATATGTGTCATAGACTGAGATTAATCTAAGTCATCTTGACTCCAAGCATAGACCTGTGGACACTATACCATACTGCTTTCACACTTTTTTAGCTGTTCCTCTGGATTTGTCTAACCTATCTGAATGTTCACTGTCCCTTGGCATAGCTTGTAATATTATGACTCAGGAACCCAATGATGCACTTTTATATCCCTAATCCCCAACACTGAAGGCAATTCTTTTCTTTCATTTCAAAGTCCAGATTCTGACTCAAGGGTTCCCCCTACTGACTTTTAGCTGCCACCTTCTCTCTTTGACTTCTGGCCCTTCAACACCCAGATGAATGTGTGTGTGTGTGTGTGTGTGTGTGTGTGTGTGTGTGTGAGTGTGTGTAAAATACAGAGTACTAACAACCAGAAGAATCATGAAAGGCTTTTAGGAGGTGACATATAAACTGAGCTTTGAAAAAAAGTAGAGATTCTATAATGACAATCATGAGGAGTGGTAAAGGCCTAGATACAGCCTAGGTAAAGGCACAAAAATGAAGAACTGTCACACCTGAGGCTGAAGTAATAAGCCAATTTGACTGAAATATCTACTACTCTAAGTAGAATTCTAAAATATGTAAAAAACATGTAAAGCTTTTGATACCAGGCTAAAACAAGTTTTAAATTTAAAAGAAATGGGAGATGCTAAACATCTCTCAACAGGGGAATGACATGGCCACATATCTCCTTAAACCTTGGTAAGAATCTCTCTACAGATTTTGCCTGAAGACCTCCACCAGTGAGAAGCCGTGTGTCTCTTGAATTGGCCCATTCCACATCAGGATCATTCTCATTTGTTAGAAAGTTCTCCCTTACATAGAGCCCAAATATGAATTTCACTAACTTTACTATTCATTGTCCCTAATTTTGCATTGTGAGGCTAAGCAGAGCAAGTTTAATCCTTCTTCCACATGAAGATCTTTTAAGTACTTAAAGAAATCTATCATGCATCCCCTAAGTCTTAGCCCAAGTCTTTTCTCTACCATTTCCAGTCCTGTCAACTGATCCTCACATATATTAGCATGAGCTTGAAGGCTTTTACCCCTCTAATTACCCTCCTCTGAAGAGGGTCTTTTTATTTATGTCTTTCTTTTCTAAAATTCCACTAATTATTAAATCCTTTTATTGCTATAGCACACAAAATGCCCCAAATCATAGTGCAAATTATTAGAAGCTTAAAACTGCAGTAAGCCTTTTAGGAAACATTTTATATTACTTTATTTTAACTTTAACATCAACCCTGTAAAGTAGCACTACTAAAACTATCATTTCACATTTCAAAGAAAATGAGAATCATAGAGGATCAAAAGTATTATCAAAAACAGGATTCAAATTCAAATCTTTGGACTGTTAGGGCAGGTAGGTGGCACCATAGAGCATAGAGCTCCTGGCCTGGAGTCAAGATACTTACTGCCTTAGCTGTGTGAGCCTGGGCAACTCAACCTTGTTTACCTCAGTTTCCTCATCTATAAAATGAGCTGGAGAAGGAAATAATAAACCATTCCACTATATTTGCCGTAAAAAACCCAAATGGGGTTACACAGAGTTGGACATGACTGAACAACCTTTAACTCTGGACTCTTAAGCCTATATTCATTATACTGTACCATGTTTCATTTCAATAACAGAGGAATATTCCACAGATCTTGATGATTTTTAGTTAGGTGACATATGAACATCTCTCTTCATAACAAACTCAGAAATCCCCTGAAACCAAAGTTGCAGACAAGTGTTGCACTTCTGTGTTCTATACATAATCTACTCTCTTTAATTCTTTTTCCAATGTGAAGGAAAGGAAAGAAAGAATAAGCCTGTCATCCCTAGAACTTTTGTCCAGGGACTTAAAATCATATGAATTTGCTCAGGCTATTTTATGAAAGCTACTTGACCTTGACAAGACCTCTAGCAGTTAAAAAAATAAAAAAACACACACTAGTTTATAAAAATCAAAGAAAGATGTACCTATACTCACAAAAGCCTTGAGGCAACTACGTGGTGCATATAATAGAGTGTAGGACCTGGAGTCAGGAAACCTTTAATTCAAATCCAGCCTCACATACTTACTAGCTGTGTGATAATAAGCAGGTCATTTAAAATCTGTCTGCCACAGGAAAATTGGGATAAAAACTTCACCTATGTCCCAAGGTTGTTGAGAGAAACAACTGCAAAGTACTTAGGACAGTGACTGGCACTTAAGAAGCACTTAATAAATGCTTGTTTTCTTTTTTCTTGTTTTGACTAAATATTCTGAAATAGGATCATAGAACCAAAGCTTTCTAATTGGAAGGGATCAAAGATTTACCTGGAAAGGACTTTATGGGACATAAATTCCAAATCCTTCATTTTACAGGTTAGGAAAGTAAGATCCAGTGAAGTAAGGCAGTGCCAGGTCTTCTAACTTTTTAAGTCACTCTTTCCAGAACACTATGCTTCTCCTCAAGTGCCAGCTCTCTTAATTTCTTCTCTTTCTTTGGTTAATGATATCATTAAAGTGAAGCAAGAAGAAATTAAGCCTCTATTTCTGTTCATAAAATTAGTTATTTCAAAGGATATTCCTAAATAGTGACCAAATACATTCCTATTGAGGAAATTATGACCAAAGAAGAACTAGATAATACTATGAAAGACAAAATGGACAACTTTGGCTATATTAAAGTAAAAAGTTTTGCACAAACAAAAACAACAGAAACAAGATTAAAAGGGAAGTACAAAGCAGGGGAAAATATTTATAGTCAGTATTTCTGATAAAGGTCTCATTTCCAAAATATATAAAGAACTGTGTCAAATTTATAAGAACATCAAGTCATTTCCTAATTGATAAGTAGTTAAAAGATATGAACAGACCATTTTCAGACAATGAAATCAAAGCTATCTGTAGTCGTATGAAAAAAATGCTTTAAATCACTATTGATTTAGAGAAATTCAAGTTAAACAATGATACATTTTTTTACTCATTCCTTTATTCATCACTGAAATGGGTATTTATTCTAATAATCAGAACATGAGGTCCCAGGAGGCTATTTTTATAGCACAGTATATGGCACATTCTGTTGTTATTGTTCGGTTGCAATTCTTTGTGATCACATTTGGTGTATTCTCAACAAAGATATTGGAGTGATTTGCTATTTCTTTCTCCAGTTCACTTAACAGATGAGGAAATTAAGGTAAACTAGATTGCTTGACTAGTTGAGGGTCATACAACTAGGAAGTGTCTGAGACTTGATTCCTAGTTGCTCTCTAGCACATATTAGGCATTTTATAAATGTTTGCTGACAACACAATTCTTTGGTTCCCATATCTTGCCATATTGTCCTCTAAACTTTCTATAAAGGGATGCTCCTCTGGCTTTACTGGCATTGCATAGGTACTGTGAAGCATGCAAGCTATATATTAATTACTCCTCACCTCTATTATAAGAGTATTCATTTTCATTACTAGTTCATCATCTGATATCATTCTTAATGCCATTTCTCTTGCACAATTCTCCTTTGGTAATAATGTGTTTCAGGCTACTCAGGCCCATCTTGTGCCTTTCCACTGCTGTTTGGGTCACCCTTAACTTTAATTCTTCAGAGACATGTTGTTCCATGACTCACAGCAAACCATAGAGCACTGGCAGAAGAATATTGTTGCTTTTAAAAATGGGCCTTTGTTTCAGGGAGAAATTTGGGGGTCATTAAAAGCACCATGTTATTTCCCAAAGGCAATTCTGCCTACGCTTCTCTTCCTGTTCAGTTCTGAGGCCAGCCTTTCATTTGTGCTGCTGAGACACTGAGAGGAAGTATCTATCCCACTAGACAGCAGAGTCAGGATAACAACAAGAATTTTTGTTGGTTTTGTTTACTTGTTTTTTTCCTATGTGAACAGTAAAGAATAATACTTTTGAGTAAATATTTTCTTTCTTAAAAGCATCTACAACATTCTGGGGTTTTAAACAATCAATCAAATTCTTACCATCTTGCAGGGATTATGGTAGACATTCAGGATTCCAAGGCAAAAAATAAACAGTGGCTACTTTCAGGGTGTTTTTGTTCTATTAGGGGAAAGTATATATACATAGATATATAGAGACAAAATTTTATAAAGAAAATATAAGGTAATTTTGGAGGAAGGCAGTAGCAGCTGTGAAAGGGAGTGTGGGAAATCAGGAAAGATCTTATAGAGAAAATTCTCCAGAACTGAGCCTCAATGAGAACTAGTAATTCTAAAAGTGGAAGTGAAGAAGAAATGGCATTCCAGGCCATGGGAGACCAGAAGCACAGAAGTAAGAAATGGAATGTGGAATGTCATATGTGTGTACAACAATAAGGAAGCCAGTGTAGTGGCAACAAAATGTATAAAGGAGAATAATATGTAATAAGACTGAAAATTTGAGTTGGAGCTAAATCTCAACATGGTTTTCCTAAAGGATACATCTGCACATGTTACCCCAATATTCAATAAATTTTAGTGGTTTCCTATTAATTTCAGAGTCTAATATAAAATCTCAATGGGACATTTGAAATTTTATAGTATATGGTCTTTTCCTACCTTTCCAGTTTTTTTTATACTTTATTTCTGCCTACACACTCTATGATATAGCTCATTACATTAGTTTCCTTGCTGTTCCTTACCTCAGATATGACATCTCTGTTTGGCTGCCCTAATTAATGGATGCCTTACATAACCCACTATTTCTAGGCTGGCTTTAGCCAAGCTTAGTCATTAGTCAACCACTACTCATGGAATATAATAGAACAGATTCTGTTGTTGTTTGGTTATTGCAATTGTGTCCAACTGTTCATGACCACATTTGGTCTTGTTTTTTTTTTTAAACAGACACTGGGGTGGTTTGCCATTTCCTTCTCCAGCTCATTTTATAAATGAAGAACTGAGGCAATCAGGGTTAAGTGACTTGCCTAAGGTCATACAGCTAGTAAGTGTCTGAAGCTAGATTTGAACTCAGGAAGAAAATTTTCTTGACTCCAAACCTGGCACTCTCCTTAATATGTCATCTAGCTGCTCAAAATGAGTCCTATCATTATTATTAGAAAGGATATTTCAATAAACTCCCTTATGGCTTTGTTTACCATCCCTGTTAATTTCAAAAATTGAAATCAAAATAATGTCCTTAGCCATTATTTCTTATAGAAGTTATCTGATGCTATTAGAACCTGTTTCTTAGATAGAAGAATAATTGATTTGTATTACCAGTGTTGACAGGTGAGAGATACCCTAACAATGATGAGGTCCCCAGGCAGGTGTATCAGGTTTTTGCAAAAGAATTTACAATCCAAATCTTCAAGGGAGGTTTTTGGCCAAAAAAAAAAAGGGGGGGGGGCGGTATTTAGACTTAGAAGCCAGTGAGCCAGCTCCTGATTAGGAATTAGCAAAGGTTTGGGTACAGGACTTTGATTTTTATTTAGCCTTCTATGGCCTGGGGCTAGGGAGAGATCTCCAGATAAATTGAGGGACTAATCAATAATGGGTGGTAATTATGCCCCAGGCCAAGATCTCCAAATGAATGGGAATTATTGTGGGAGTTTCTCCTGGGAATCAAATAGGAGGGTGCGGATCACTCCCAAAAGGTCAGGAGAGGTTGAGATTTAGGGTTTTTCCAACCCAGGTCCTCCTCCCCTTAAAGATCAGGAGGACGCAGATCCTATTACATCACAAGTATCTAAATACTTGTGCTTGGCACATTGCAAGGACTTACATACTCTTTCAATAATTAATTCATTGTAGAAACTTAAACCAGCAATGCTGATCAGCATCCCCTCTATAACTTATAATTTTAGATGTTTGCCTCTGCTTGCAAATCAACTAATATAAGTTTTTTTTCCCCCCTTTCCTGAAGGCCTGCTGATCTATACACCCAATTTCATTAATTAAAATAAATAAAATAATTGATATAGAATTTTAAAAATATAATACTCTCAGAAAGAAAAATTTCATCATGATAAATCTCAGTAAAATATACATATGGTTGAATCCTTCTATTTAGCACCTTATCTCTGTCCTTACCTACCAAGTTCACAAAAGAATATTCAAAAGGATGCTGCAAAGTAATACTACTACCCAAATGGCCACCCAATGAATATATGAATGCAATTGACATTCCTTCACAGTCTGAAATCCTCTCTCTACTCTCAGGATATATTACACCATTCTCCCTCTGTATAAACATGCCACTTTAAATGCTAATTCAGATGCAACATTCACTCTTTTTTTTCTATTGTTTTTTGTTTTCTAAAAATCAAAATGAAACTCTATAGTTAGAAACACCTATTTTAGCTTTTTGCTGTACTATTTTGAAGGAGGTAAAGGGTCACAAAGAGCTAGGGGGGAAAAGTAAATTTATTTAGAAATCTATTTAAGTGATAAGGATTAGCCTTCATTTTTAGCCTAAATGAAACTCACTCTCTAGGAAATTCTGCCTTCATGTATTTGAAAATCCATATATCCAGCCTAACAGTCATAAAATAAAGTGGATTCAATACCATTACATTCCAGGAATGACCTTGTGTTACAACAAATAATATTTTTAACATATGTTGGTAACCAGTTAAATAGCTGGATGTTACAATTCTGACCAACAGGTAAGATTTCAAGGTTTTAGATCCAAGAATTTTGTGTGTGTGTGTGTGCGCACACGCATACAAATTTAATCCATTAACTACAAAACCAAATTATCACTTTAAAAATGTTGACCAAGAAATATTTTTAAAACAAAACATTTGATTTACAGTTACAAGGAATAAGAAATCTTGATATAATAAATTAAATTACTCTAGCTATGCTAGGGTCATTCTATACCTGCAATATGTCACTTCTTTTTGAGTGATATATTAGCCCAGGGAACTTAAACTTACTCTAACCACAAAAATCCACCCAAGCTATTTGTCTTTTGCTACCTGACCTTTCTTTTCTTCCTCACCTAGGTGGATGCCCAGAAGGTAAAATGCCAAGTAGATAAAGTGTATCCATTTCTCTCCCATCCTTCTTTTGACAACTTTCTTCTCCAAGTCCTAATACCCTACTAGCTACCTTGCTAACTATTCATTTTGTAGGGTTGTGCCATCTTTCACTTTCTTTTCTTTGTTTATACATGCATGCGTGTGGGTCCCGCTTGCTGGAAATTGAGTTGTTTATTTAGCAGGAAAAGTCACTACTTCCTCTAGGATGGTCCCTACCTTTATGTAGGGAGAGCCACTTTTCTTTTTTTTGTCTTTCACTTTCGAAAACAATTCCCTTTCTAAACTTATCTCTATCTTCCCACTATGAATTCATTGATAAAAGTTTAAACCTCTACTTTCCAAACTGTGCCTCAGGGCACCTGTAGCCATTACAAGGCTGTCTCAAGAAAAACAAAGAAATATGAGATACCCTATCTCAGTCACACCTAGAACTACCACTTGGAAGTAGTTCCCAGTTTCACTATTAGATTACTCAATATTCTTTTCTATGATTTTTGTTTGTTTACTTGTACTTTTAGCTAGGCCAAAAACTTTTTGAAATTTCTCATGTTGTATCTTTGCAAAGCTGTGTTTTCAGAAATGATTGGGATTTTAAAAAGCAAGTACAACTTAAAAAATCAATGTAAAACAGGAAAGAAGGTTAGCTTTTGTCTGATTTGGTGTAAAATCTGACTCCAAGTTTTGAGAAGTTGTGTAGTGTTCAAAAAGTATATATAAACTATATAATAAGTAGCTATGGAAATTTCAGAATAAAATAAAACTATTTTTCTTTTCTTTCTTTCTTTTTTTAAAATTATAGCTTTTTATTTACAAGTTATATGCATGGGTAATTTTACAGCATTGACAATTGCCAAACCTTTTGTTCCAATTTTTCCCCTCCTTCCCCCTATTCCCTCCCCCAGATGGCAGGTTGACCAATACATGTTAAATATGTTAAAGTATAAATTAAATACAAAATAAGTATACATGTCCAAACAGTTATTTTGCTGGACAAAAAGAATTGGACTCTGAAATAGTATACTATTAGCCTGTGAAGGAAATCAAAAATGCAGGAGGGCAAAAATACAGGGATTGGGAATTCTTTGTAATGGTTCTTAGTCATCTCCCAGAATTCTTTCACTGGGTGTAATATTTTACAATATTATTTAATTTAATCCTAAAAATAATCTTGAAAAGGAGATGCTATTTATTAACTCCAATTTGTAGTTGAGGAAACTGAAGCAAAGACTTATCCAGACTTATACAGCTAGCAAGTGTTTGAGGCTAGATTTGACTCAGTTCTTCCTGATTCCTGGCTCATCCTATCCATTGAAACATCTAGCTACTCTCATTAAGTGCCAATTGTATATTGTGCCACAATTCCCTTTTTAATGTCCTGACCCAGTTTCCCTAATTATCCTATTTAGTTACTTTGTCTCAGGTTATAACCTTTGCCTCTTAATGTTTGTTGAGAAAAAGGTTTTATATCTTTAGGCTATAATCATTCCTTCTTAATGTTTGACAGGATACAGGTCTATCCATTTCAGACATCATTAGAATATCAGTAACCTCTCCAATACCTCCCTCTATTATGTCATCCTAGATGCCTCCCCCCATTAGGTTATCCCCATCCAGGTTCCACCCCCATTATGTCATTGTTCTTGTTATCCTATAAAAAAGTCTTGCTGTCTGATATTCAGGGCTGAAAATATATTGGATTACTTACTGTCTAAGTAAGTAAGTAAGGGAAAGAGGAGTAGGAGGGAAGGGGGGGAAAAATTTGGACACAAGGTTTTGCAAGAGTGAACGTTGAAAACTATCTGCATCTATTTTGAAAATTAAAAAGTTATTATTAAAAATTGTAATATTGTAAAGCTATTAGGATAGCAGCTAGTACATAGTAAAATACCTACATAGTACCTACTGATATTCTTTGAGACAATAGTCTCATTCAGCCCTGGGACCAAACATGGAATATTCAGTCCCAGTAAATCTCTCCATTTAATAAACTATTAAATTGTTCTCTAATCTCTGTCTTGCTCAGTTTCTCTGACATTACATATCAGGTACCATGCATCCCAAAACAAGAGCACACTGGTCCTGATGTTCAAGAAGCTTGTATTAAGAAAAACATGCAATCATATGAAAAATGAAAAAAGTATGAAAACTATAAAACCAAAGTCTTTTTATTGAGGGAAGGGAAAGAGAGGGATTCTAGAAACCAGAGAAAAAAGAAAGAGTCTCATGTGAAGAACAATAAAGACAAAGGGGTGGAGGGAGGAGGGGAGAAAGGAAGGGGGAGAAGTAGGAAGGAAAGCATCCCAGACATGGGGATAGAAGTTAGAATTGTGTGTACTTAGAAAACAAAGTTGATTAGCTATGGGAAAATCATAGGGTATGTCAAAGGGTGTAATGTCTAATAAGTTTGGAAAAGGTAAGATCTGGACATATTGGAAAAGGCAGAGTATAGAAATATAACAAAGGATCTTAAATGTCAAAAAGAGAAATCATTATTTCCTAGAGACAACCATGAATTTTCCTGAGTAGGGGACTGATATGATAAAATCTTTGTTCTAGGAATATCACCCCAGCAGCACTGTGAAGAATGGATTGTCCAGGAGACTTGAAGCAGGGAATCCAATTAGAAAGTTAAGACAATCACCCAGGCAAGAGACAAAGCGAATTTGACCTAAAATAGGTGAAAAGAAAGGACAGATGAAAGAAAAGATAGGAAGCCCTCAATAATTGTTGGAAAGGAAAGGGAAGAGTTGAAAATTTGAGAATGAAAATCTAGGTCACTAGAATAAGGAAGTTAGAAAGGGAGTTGAATGAAAGATTCTAAGTTCTGTTTTAGATTTGTTAAGATACAGATACCCATGGGAAATCTAATGCAAGGTCCAAATGGCTATAAATGATTGGGGACTGGAAAAGAATTCAGTTTGGTAGTCTCTCCATAATGTGGGAACCATATACAATTCACCAAAAGCCTTGTTTAGTTATAAATGTGACTTACTTGTGCAAAAAAGGGCATAAGAAATAGAAATAATTTTCAGTCAATTCTTTTGGAAACATCATAATTGCTAAATTAAGAGAGCATTGATGAAGATGAACTATACGCCAAAAAAGCAAAACAAAACAAAAACAAAAAACTCCAAAATTCAATAGTTGACTCATTCTCAGTTCTGGTCAATCACTTATTGTTATAAGGACTGCTGTAAGACTACCAGATGTGGTGCTGCCTTCCATTTCTGAAAATTTTAATGGTTTTTATCATTCTAGACAAAGATTACCTTTAAGCTAAAATAAAATAATCCAGCAAATTCTTGATTTTTAAAAATATATAATTCACTATCTCCTATAAAACTTGCATTTAAAAATATCTACTTATTTAAAATATATATACATATGTGTATATGTATATATGTATGTTCAAAAAGCATAACAAATAGGTACAGATTTGTACCATGCAGAATATCTAGACAAAAAAACTTAGATAAGTTCAGTTTCACTTTTTAAATGGAAATACTGCTGTTACATAATATAAAACTGAATACCCAATCATTCTGCTCAAGGCATAATACAGATTTAAGAAAACATGGGTGAATTTATTTGGTAAATAAATTGTAAAAGTCTCAATAACCAGGCTCCATTATGCTGCCTAGCACAGATAGGTAATAAAGATGAAGCAATGTCTTTCTTCATTAGATTTATATTAAAATCACTCTAGCATAAAAAAATTCCTTTTCCCACTACCATAAAAAATACATTCTATATAGAAGGTAATTACTATAGTTTTCTCTATATGTACTGCTGACCAAATTTAATTTTTAATTTTTAATCAAATAAACAAAAACAACATTTTTGCTATTTTTTATTTTTTGCAAAGCACTTTATAACCTGAAAGACCTGGCCCCCTCTGACAAATATAGGCTGAGTGAGTTATACCCCTCAATACTTCGGCAATTCTCTAAGATTAAGCAAAGAGGTGCTAACCTGTATTGGTAGAACTCCCTCATCCCCGAGTTTCTTTTTCCAGTGACATTATGGATCAAATCCTTATATGTATTCTCTTATTTTTGGTTCACTTTCCAAATGGTTTATATCTCTCTCCTAGTTGGTATAACAATAAAATAAAGAAAAGATATTTATTTTGATACACTATACTTTAACTCTAGTGGAAGTTGTCAGGAGGGCTATACATGTATTTTAAATAGAAGAGATATAATTCTTCTCATGTTGCTAAAGAATACATATGGCCAAACTTAAATACATCACTTACCACTCTCCCCTCCCCCAAAAAGTGCTTAACTAAGGCAAGTTTTAAGCAAGTTTTAAGAGATAGAATTTTGCATTTTCTTTCTTCCCTCAAGTTGCCCTATCAATACATGGCGGTTAATACAATCACAAAGGGGAATCATTTAGATGCTTCAAAAGGAAATGTGATCTGATATGCACATAAGCCTGATTTCATCACCATCTCAGCGGTCATTCACTAGGCAATCAATTAATGTTACAACCAACTAGAAACAAAAAGGACAAGTAAGTATGACTTAGTATATGCTCTTTATAGAAGATCTGTCAAAGACTACTCAAAATGGCAAAGCTCTTCATAGTATACGTGAAACAAAACTAAAACTGAAATACTTTTATTTTTCAAAAGAAAGGGAAAACAAAAAGATCTCTCTTTCCCCTCATCAACTTATTTCAAATAATAATAAGAGGGGCACCTTTTAGATATTTGTTGTTTCATTTTTTTCTTTCTAGCAAAGTGAATCAAACACTGGACTTGTCAAATCTAGCCAAGAGAATTATGCTCAAGGAGGGGAGAGATAGCTATGTTAATATCTATTTCACAAGTACCAGGGGCTTGAGTTCTCTAATGAGACTCTAATGAGTCATTTACCTAAAACCAAGAAATATAAGCTCAGAGCCTGTGGCAATTTAACCAAAGGCATTCCAAAAAAGTATCACTTTCTTCTGCCATTAGTATAGCACAGGCTCCACAATAAGCAAAATGGAGAACTATTGGGAAGGCTTTCAAAATCTGAATACAAGACTTTGGCTGGTTGTTTCTCAGTTTGTGTTTACCTTTTTTTTTCCCCCTTTTATTTGTATCCCCAGTATTCAGCATTGTAAGATTGGCACATAATAGGCATTTAAATAAGTTAAATGATGACTTGATATTGCTATATTTATCTCTTAAGATTAACGTTGCTTTTTAATATCTCCCTATATCCACATCCTCACCCCTCCTCATGAAAACTTGTACAGTACTAACTTCAAATATAGCACCCATAAACATAAAAAGCAACTTTCTCTACTATACACACATATTTCAAAAGCTCCTCAGATTTTAAATCCTGACTGTTTCTAAGTCAGCAGTTATACCATCAATTGATCATAAACCTGTTCCTACTTTAATTGAATGTAAGAGTAGCTAATTTCAAACAGTTAAGCTGCAGGAGAAAAAGCTATCTATGAGGCAAATAAGATACTATTAATTCTAAAAAACAATAGGTTAAAATATACTATGGGGAAATCAAGTCAAGGTACATAAATCTGCAATTTTAATCATAAAGTAGCATCACATGAGTCAGGCCATTAAAAGCTGAATGAGATTTAGTATAAACTACATTTTCACTGCTTATCTTCAACAACTCAGATCTAAAACAAAATAGTCTTCTCTGCTCAGCAATGGCGTAAAAAAAGACTGAGCTTGAATTTCTAGAAGTTAGAGCACAGAAATCATTCTTATCACAGCCGTTTATACAATCTGCATGCCAAATATTTTCATCTAAAGAACTGAGCTCATTAATTGACAGAATTTTTTTCTTTCAAATTAAGGGTCACCCTAGAATAAAAATGCATTCTTAGTTCACATCACCCATTAGAAACCTGGAAATCTTGCACTGTAATTATAATTTAGAGGCCACTACAAAGGACATTCAATTATATTCAAATCATGGAATATTGACACTCATGCATATAAATTCCGTTTTCTTTGTTGCTAAGCTAAGGCCAGTTAGTTGTCACATTTAACCTTCAATTTGCCACTGACAAACCTAATAAATACTTCAATGAATGATTACATCACAATTATACAAAAGATTATAATGAAAGAATCTTGTGTTACTTACAAACTTCCTCTTCTAGGGAGACTC
This sequence comes from Sarcophilus harrisii, assembly GCF_902635505.1. Classification (NCBI taxonomy): domain Eukaryota; kingdom Metazoa; phylum Chordata; class Mammalia; order Dasyuromorphia; family Dasyuridae; genus Sarcophilus; species Sarcophilus harrisii. The sequence goes on along the minus strand of NC_045426.1, from coordinate 157,616,399 downwards.
AGCTCTTTCTGAAAAAAAAAAAAAAAGAAGAAAGAAAGAAAAATGACATTATAGGGATATATGAGCTTTTTTTTTTTACATTAAAAAAATCAATTTTTCTTCACATTTTTGGCATGGAGAAATTTCAATGACATCATTCTTTCCTAGTTCCAATCCTGCATGATTCCCTTAAAAATGTATTTACTTTGTTTCTGATTTTTCAGAGGAAAAAAAAATGGAAAAACATCCATCTCTTTTAACAACCAAATTCAAATACTGTAAATCAGCATTATGATTCTAATGCCATGTATAATTTTAAAAACAAGTTCATGCTAATCTTAAAAAATAAACCTTTTGACTTAGACTTATGACCCCATAGAGATTAAACAAAAAGAAAAAGAATCAATATCTACAAATATACCTGTATTAGTTCTTTGTGATGTATCAAAAAAGGAAACTAAAGGGTTATACATGAACTAGAGATGATTGAACAAGTTATGGTATATGAATGTGATGGAATTCTACAGTACTGTAAGAAATGATAAGCAGGGCAATCTCGGAGTAACTTAGTAAGACATGCATGAATTGTCACAAAGTAAAGTGAAAAGAACCAGAATAATTTACACAATAACAACAACATAACAAAGGCAAACATTACTGAAAAACTTTAAAAATATGATCTATGTAATGATTTCACAGGATTCATGATGAAATATACTGCTCACATCCTAATAGAGAAATGATGAAGTAAAAGATGAAGCTTTTTTCCTCCCCAAAAATCTTTAGCACATGAATAATGTGGGAATTTGTTTTGTTTGACCATATCTGTTTGTTATAGGAGTTTATTATTCTTTTTAATGGCAGTTGAGGTGGATTTCGAAGGTAGGTTTTTTTTGATTGAAGAATATAAAACTTAATTATTAAAAAAGCAAAGTTGTACAGTAATATTCTGTGATCAACTTCTCACAGTAGAATGATCCAAGACAATTACAAAGGATTTATGTTGGAAAATGCTGTCTATATCCAGAGAAAGAACATATGGACTAATTGCAGATCAAAGAATATATATTTTTACTTCATTTTTTTGTATTTTTTTTTCCTTTTGTCTATTTATTCTTTTACAACTGTGACCAATATGGAAATATGTTTTACATGACAGTTCATATATAAATTATATCAAATTGTTTACTATTTAGGAAGAGGGGAGAGGAAGAGAAGGAAGGAGAAAAATTTGAAACTCAAAATCTTATAGAAATGAGTATTTTAAATTATTTTTACATATAATTTGGAAAATATAAAATACCATTAATTTTTTAATTTAAAAAAAAAAAGCAAAGTTCTGGTAAAAAAAAAAAAAAAAAACTCTAGGGAGAAAGTGATATGTCACATTTTCCCCTGCCATGGCCCCAAAGTCTTACCTCTGGTAAGAAAGCAGAAGAATTTAGGCGGTTAGGATTGGGGATGAACAGCTAGAACAGACTCATAGGCCATCTTATCTAAACCTGTCAGTTTACAGATAAGGAAAGATAGATCTGGGAAAAGTAAAATGTTCAAGGGAGAAAATATCAGGTGTTAAAATTTGAACTCAGATCCTCTGACTTTAAAGTAAATGTTTGTTCTATTGCACTGTAACTTCCCAACATGGGTCAACTAATGACTAGATAAATATAAAGGAAATATCTATGGATCAAAGAAGGAGAAAAACACACCGCTGCATATCATTTTGTATATCAAAGTGGCAAACAAAACAAAACAAACAATAACAACAAAAAACAAAGAATAAATGATACAAACTAGACTTTGGTTTAATCTTCCAAGAAACCAGGAAAATGTCATCACTTAAACGAGGCCTATTGTAGACCCAAAAATGTTCACTATGATGAATCATTCTAATAATATCAGGAAATAGATCATGTTATCCCTTACAGCTAAAAAGTCAATCAATCATCTATAGTCTATATAAACAGAAAGTCAGAAAACAACCAAAAAGAAAAAAAGATGCTAAAGAGACCCAGACTCACTATAATGAATTCTTCAGTAACCACAATATTATGTGTGATTAAAGAACAGAAAGGAATTAGACATATGACCTATTTCAATCTCAAAATGTGCACACAATAAATTCTCAAAGATGAGATAATATTAGGTTATTCATTCTCATTATTTTCATTTATATTCTGCCCTCTAGAAGCTCAAGCATTGTCTTTTGAAACATGTGCCTCCTCAGTTCTCTGTCTCTTATCTTTTCCATTCACTTTTTATTGAAGATCTCTGAATGCTTAGCTTATAAGGCAGTGTCAGATATTGCTTCTAGGCAATACAACAATCTTTTTTTTTTTGAGTAATATCATATCTTTAAGATATATTGAGAATATACTGCTTCCAGAAATCATAATTTCTCCTGATGTACCTTATAAAAAAGTTATCTGACAATAAGAGAGTTAGGATAGTTCTATAAATTGGCTGCTTTTCTTATCAATTGACAGATCAGTTCCTATTGTTGTTTGTGACATATATCAATGCTAAACTTAAGGAGAAATGATTAGAGATGTATTAAATGAGCTGTTTATATTTCTATTCTCAGAACTTAGAGGCTGTGTAGAGAGAGGGGCTAGGGAGGGTGGAAAAGAGCAGTGAAATGAAATAAAGCCTTTGCTCACCATGATTAGCCTTCAGTGGATGAATATTTGCTGTTATAGAACCCTAAATTATGAAACATGAAATACAAGAAAATGAAATATTTTAATTTACTGATAGTCTTGGTAATGAGTCATAAACTTTCATAAAAGCTGGCCTTAGGAATGGGTACATAATTAGAAATCCAAATATTGAATTTGTTGTGTGCTTACTTAGTATGATTGGTTGGTAATTGATCTTTAGTTGAAAAACACAAAGTAATCACCTGAGGCTATATAAATAAATGCATATATGCATATATATATAATGTATGTATATATGTGTGGGTATATATATATATATATATATCTGTAAAACAATCTGCTTCTTTGGAGAACAGTAGCTAAATTGATTACAACTGCTTTCAATAGGGACCCCAGGAATCCATTGTAAAATTCCCCAAACAGCATTCTTCCCTCCTAACCAAAAGCCTAGATCAAGATCTTTATATTAACCTTGGGTATTCAAATCCTGTCAGTAAAAAAAGAGAGAGAGAGAGAGGTGGGGAGGGAAAGGAAAAAAGGAAAAACAGAAAGAAGGCAAAGCTGACAATTTCTCTCAGTTTAGAAGCAAAACTTCGCAAATTATGTTTAAGCTCCATATGCAGAAACAGTAAGTATAGAAAGCAAGTAAAAAAGGCCCAGACAAATGAATCAAAGACAGCTCCTCTGCACAATAGTCCAATCAATCAAATTCCACCTAATGACCCAATCACAGAACACTAGTCTTTCTGGCCTGATGAAAAGCTGCTGAAACAGCAAGAAAATAAGGACTAAAAACTCACTCTCTTAATCAGAAAAGCTATTCAGTGGGTCTAAAATTACTATTTCTCAACAAGAAGAAAGGTTATGATAGGCAACCCTCTGCTGTTGCTAAAAGGTTATATTGGGTAACCCAGTCCTGCTCCTCAAAGGAATAGCCACACAAGTAGCAGAGATGCTGAGATGGGGAGCAGAGGACATTTAATAGGCTGATGCTAGCTGACCTGAAGCTACACTAACAAAGCTGACAGCGCTAATCCACCTGACGGGCTTGAATGTCAAGCTCGGGAATGGAAACTCAATTTGGTAGCAAATTGGAATCAGATGTGATGGTAATAAAGTGAGAAAAATGAATGCACTGTGGCTGAGACCTTGGGAGCGTTCTACCTGATGAAGTCTATGAACACTCAGAGCACTATGCAACTTGAGACAGAGGATGATGATGATGGCTGCTGACCTAATGTATAAGTACCACAAGCTAATATATCTTAGCTCTTCCTGCAGATATGGTTAAGTCATATTGCTAAGTATATAGCCCTTAAACTATCTCCCATAACTTGAGTCTTTGTTTCATATTTGTTGAATATCAACATTAAATTTGATATAAATGTAGCTATGTACTTAGACAAACTTATACAGTAGCAATTCCATCTACTCAAATCAAGTCATTTATGGCAAAAAAAAAAAATGGAGTAAGGAAGATGACAGGTACAAATAATAAAAATTAAGCAAGCTATTTTTTAATAATCCAGCAATTATTGACTCATTACTTAAAAAAAAAAAAAAACTACTAAGGAACTGAAAAGGCTTTATCTTCCCTTTCCTCTGCTCCCCAAAAGGGGTTTATTATTATTATTATTTATTATTTAGGTTGTCTCAAAGGCAAAGGAAAGACTAGAAGGCCTTTGGAAAATTGAATGACTCCACTATCCCTGAAACAGTGGTCCCTATTTTAAACCTAACAGTCTCCAAACAGTGCTATACGGTGATGGGATATAGAATGCCACATTCCCTGAAGAATTCAAGCTGAGGGTCAAAAGGTAATCAATGAGATACATGGTGGGTATATGAGGGATGCAACACATTATAAATGAAGACATAGAAGAAATAATATAACAAATGTCATCAAGGAAAAACATGAGTGGAAAAGAAGGTAGAGCAATCATAAAACAAGAATAAGTGATAATCAAACAGATCACTGATACGCTCCACAGCTATCCAAATAATACCAAGAATAATTTTTGTGTCATCAACTCCGCAATACTTTGGCAATCTGGTGAAATGTAATGCTACTATGTTTTGTTTTACACATTCATAATAGAAGGAAATACTAAATTTCCATTTAATATTAGTGAAAATAGAGATATATTTTTTCCTTTTCAAATTTACAAGCTCCTAAAAAGTATTCATGGGGTCCATGGACACCAAGTTAAGAATCTCTGATCTAGAAGAAAGCCCCAAAAATCACTGGGTGAGTTTCCTATAGAGGATTTATGAAGTAGTAAGCAACAATTGCTGAGGATGAACAGATTAAGCCACAGCCTACATCTCTGAGTACAACATCTACTTTGACAAAACCATGGGCATTCTGGAATATGGAGGTAAGATTACTTAGAGTAGTGATTTCCAGAAATGTAATTCTGAAAGCCTTATCACTATTTAAACAATTTCACTACTCTCTTACCCCTCTCTTCTAGAAAGGCTTTTTTTGGGCAAATGTTTATTTTAAATATTTATTTGAATTAAAATGAATTGTTTCATCATTTTGAAATTGTCTTTAAAATTCTTTGACTTTTATGAACACATTAGGTTGATTCAAATACAGGATTGGAAGTTATTTAACTATTTGCAGTTCTGTTTACAAATACAATGAAGGATTCTCCAGCATTGGAGCTTCCAGTCTTTGTTCGTCAAATGATTACTATCATCATTATAAATATTATTATTTTCTGAGGCAAACTGGGGTTATGTGATTTGCCCAGGGTCACATAACTAGGAAGTGGTAAGTATCTGAGGTCAAATTTGAACTCAGGTCCTTCTGACTTCAGGGCTGATAGTTTATCCATTGCTCCACCTAGCTGCCCCCCTCAAATTATTTTAAATAAAAAACATTCAAATAGTTTGTTTCACTGAGGAAACTGGTAAAAAAAAAAACTGCCATGCTTTAAATATAAAAGCAATTTTCATTATGCTCCTAAAGTAATTTTTATTTATTTCCACTATTTAAAAGTTATATGTATGCAAACAATAGCATATGGCTCAACATTCCACACATGTTTGAAGAATCTTTGAGCCATCCATTTAAATTGATTTACAAGATTATGACTTGGAATGAATATCAATACAAAGCAAACAAGATCCAAAGCAGTTCATAAGATCATAGATTTAATGAGGAAAGGGGTATTAGAAGACATCTTAGTCAAGCTCCCAAAACCCATTCAATTTTAGAGATGAAAAGACTAAAATCCAAAGGGTTTACATGATTTGATCATGTCCATATAGCCAGGAACTATGGGAAATAGGATTTGAACTGAGGTATCTTTAATGCCCAATCCAATATTTTGGCCATCACACCAATTGGACCATAACATTTATTAAATACGATGATGGATCTATGCTCAGTTTTTACTTTTAGAATGCTCTTCCTAACAAAGTCTAATGTAAGTTTTCTAAGTTCATATATTCATATGGTCTACTAAATTGTATAACTAGTCAGAGTCAAAATATAACTTAAAAAAATAACCTGTATAGCAGAGATGGGTTTTACAATAATTTCACACCATTTAATATTGAGAGAAAAAATATTCCATTTTTATTTATTTTGTTTGTTTCTTTCTTGTGCAACCCTTGCTCTCAATCATCTAAGCTTCACTCCCCTAAACTCTGCTTCTCCTGAAACATTGCTTCATGTAGCTTCATGTTTTTTTGGGAATCAATTATAATAGCAGTGTGGTACAGAAATAAGACTTCTGACTTTGGCCCCATGAGGACTTAGATTTATGTCCAAGTTCTACCATGAACTCTTTGTCTGACCTTAGGCAAATTGTTTTGTCTCAGTTTCCTCATTTGTAAAATGAAGGGGTTGATCTTTACCTCTAAGCCCCCTTCTACCCTAAATTGGTGATCCTATGACTTTAATAAGAATAACCATTCTCAATTAAGTCTTTATAGCTTATAATAGGTATTTTCTCCGAATCCTAGAAGGCAGGCAGTGAGTCTATTAACAAATTAAGATCCCACTATCATACAACTCCGCTACTCATTACACAATGGAGTCCTTTCCTTCAACAATACTGTGCAATGTGTCTTAAGCATCCTTCCAACTAAAAGTATGGGAGAGGTTTTAATTTAACAGCTTGACTTTTGAAATACCATGGCAGCTTCTATGAATCTCTATATTCTTCTAGTTACAACTTCTTTTTTATTATTATTAAGACTTTTTAATTAGCCATTAGTTGCTTGAGCCAGCTATTGACAAGTTTCTACACAATATAACTATAGAGCACTCACTGATGATTCTTTCACTTAAGGAGCTTATTTGGCTAATGAGCACATATTGAGTGCCTAAATACTCACATCATTGTACTAAGTGATGGAAGTGCTACAAATAAAAATAAATAAAAGCCAGGGAATGTTTAAATTTATTGGAGGAGACAGAACATAAGCATATGAAACAATATGAGGAAAAAATTACAAAGGAATATGTAGTTAATCCCAAAGCAGGCAATAAGGCAAGACAGAAAGAAAGGGATCAGTAGAGGTGAGTTTAACTAGGAAAGACTTGAGAAAAAAAATAATCAGATAAGAAGGCAAGAGGGCAAAAGGTAGGCATTTCAGCAATGTCTTGAGCAGAAAGCCAAGTCACGTGGCAGGATGGGATTAGTTGGGGGCCAAAGGACCAAGCCAAAAAATAACAAGCAAAGGAGATTATTATGAAGAAGATGATATTTTAGATCTTTCTGTCTTAGAAAAGCAAATTTCAGTGGTTAGGCTGAAGAGCCTGCTTTCATGGGTAACTATAATATGCTACTATTTTGACAGTTAATTCAGAAAATGAAGAAAAAAATCAATTTCAATTATAAATTGAAACTAAACACATATCCCTACTTTTATTTCTTATATGACTGATAGAAAGTATATTATTAGCTAAACCTACCTTCCAACAAGAGAAAAACCAGTGAGCCCACAACAGCCCATTATTTGATGACATTCCCATTCTAGATACCCTGATCCTTCTCCCTACCATCCCTAAGCTATAGAGTCACATGGCAAATGTCAAAAGAGCTTCCAAATTAAACAAAACATTGGCAATTACTTTTAGAGAAGAACAATGTCCACAGATCTTGGCAAATACTAAGCACATTTCACACATAAATTATTTTAACAGAAACCGATTTCATCTGAAATAAGGCCCTGAAAGGTAACACTTCTAACTGAAGCTTTTAAAGTAGAAAAAGCATGACAATTGGAATAATCAGCTAACTCCAAATAAATGGACAAGTAAAACATACTTCCTTCCCAGCCAATTACTGTAGCCTCCGATTCTTCCTTACATGGTGTACCCTGGACATTAAAATAATAACAATAATAATAAATACACAAAACAAACTCAGGAACCAGACCCATTTCCTACAGATTCTGTCTGGCAATTCAACTAATAGGGAAAATCTCACTACTTAGTCAAGATTTGCTTCCTGTCCACTGGGCTGATGGCTGAGTATTAAGCAAAATGTTAATCATTCCCAGAAATTAGTAATACTTCTATTTTACATAAATTACTTTGCTCTCAGTGCCAAGGAAAAAAAGGGAGAGAGAAGCATAGCTCACTAATGAAGGACTCAATGTCATTTTAGACTTCAAGAAAAGCAAAATTTTGATAGAATTTTGAAGGTCTTATTTCTCTATAGGAATAAGAGAGACAAAACCATTCAAGAGAATCAACTGATCTTTAAAATCCAAATTCTGAATCGAAATCATACATAACCTATTATGTAGTCTGACTCATTGGAAGTAACTGGAAATGGGGAAGGGAATAAGCATTCATGTGGAGCTTGTACTAAGTGCTTTTACAAACATCATCTCATTCAATCCTCCTAACAATTCTGGGAAATAAGTGCTATATTTTATTATCTGCACTTTACAATGCAAGAAGTTGAGGCATATGGAGATGAAATGACTTGGCTGGGGTCTAGCCAAATTCAAACTCAGATCTTCCTGACTCTAGGTCCAGATTTGGACCTGTGTCACCAAGTACTTCTGAATCGGCACTGACATGGAGGGTTTAATTCAGTTCAAATAAAAGAAGTTCAAATCTGGCCTCAGATAATTAATACTTATTAGCTGTGTGACCCCAGAAAAGTCACTTGATGACCCCAGTTGCTTGAGAGAGAGAGAGAGAGAGAGAATGTTTACATGCATATATGTATTTATATACATATAAAATATGCGGTATAAATAAAATAATAGAAGTTATCAGGGCAACTTTTTAAATCTTCCCTTTCCCCTTGTTTTTTTTTTAATAATAGTTTTTCATTTTCAAAATACCTGCAAAGATAATTTTCAACATTCACCCTTGCAAAATCTAGTATTCCAAATTTTTCCCCTTTCCTTCCTCCCCAGACAGAAAGCAATCCAATATATATTAAACACATGTACTTTTTCTAAACATACCTCCACAATTATCATGCTGCACAAAAAGAATCAAATAAAAAGGGAAAAATAAGAAAGATTTTAAAAAGCAGGCAAAAAGCAACAAAAAAAGATGAAAATATTATGTTGTGATCCACATTAAGTTCCTATTCCTCTTTCGGGATGCAGATGGCTCTCTCCATCACAAGCCTATTGGAATTGACCTGAATCACCTCATTGTTGAAAAGAGCAAAGCAACATTTAAAAATTAGGTGTCTATATACATAACTAGTGTTCTGTATTATTTTTTCTTCAGGCTTAAAAGCTATGTACTGTGCCTATTAATTGCATCTCAATTATATATTCAATTAACACATTGTGTCTTTAAAAAACCTTTCAGGACTTATTTTTTCATTTCCTCAATAAACACTTATAAAGTACCTATCAATAAAATATAGTATAAGGCTCAAAAGACAAAAATATTTATGGTCTCCATCACATCAGAGTTTATCTTACGTTCAACTAAGAAAAATAATATATATATATATATATATATATACACAGATAAGTGAATACAAAAGATATGACATGTAAATCAAAAGTAATTTGGGAGGGGAAGGGAAGATACTAATATTATAACTGTTGGAATTAAGAGTGGCCTTGGGTGAGAAGTGATACTTTAGCTGAATCTTTTAAGGAGCAAGAAATTTCCAAGATGTACAAGTATATTCTAGTTATGTCACAGAGACACAGGGAGAAGAAACATGATATGGTATATGGAACCAGTTTGCCCATATATCATGTCCAAAAAAAGGAGTGTTATGAGATATAGAAAAAATCAAAATATAAAGGGCTTTAAATGCTATATGGAATAGTTTATATTTTATCCTGAAATGATAGGGAGCTACATAAATGTAGTGAATATCAGGACATCACCAGACTAATATTTTGAGAATATCAATTTATCTTAATGGAAGAATTAAGATGACAGACTCAAGATAGGAGAAGCAGAAGACAGAGAATCCAATTCAAATGTCATTGGATTAGTTCACACTAGTGATAACAAGGTCTGAACTAGTGTGATGATTTCATGAGTGGAGAGAAGAGAAAGGAGAAATAGAATCAATGAATCAAATGAAAAAAAAAAATCACCTCAAGAACTCTATACTCTACTCAAGGAAGCAATTTTTAAATAGTCACATAAATACAAGGTAATTCACATTCTACCTTATATTATAATTATTTTTATAAAATTTCTTAAGGTTAAAGATTATCTTGTTTTTATATAGCATTCTATATTTGTGTATATATGTGTATTTTTAAGTATCTGTATAAATGCATATATACATATACACACATATTATGGGTAGGTTTATAAGCACATCTTACATTCATTATTTCATTGATCCTTAAAACAAGCCTCTGAAATGGATGCTACAGATATTGATATTCCCCATTTTACAGATAGGGACATAGGCACAGTGACTGAGTGACTTACCAATGGTCACGCAATTAAAGCGTGGGAGGTAAGTTTAGAAGGCCCTCCCTGACTCCAAATCCAAGACTTTATGCATTATACTAGGAAAGCTTTTTCCATTAGTCTGAAGTACAAAAGGAACTATGCTTTACAGATTTTTGATGTCTCTGAAGTATTTAATAAAAAAAAAAAATCAAAGCATCTGGTATCCTTCAGGTTTACAAAACTCAGGTCACTATAGGCAAGTTTTGTTCTTGGGATAAATAAATGTAGTCTTGTTATTTGACTTAGGTCAAATAATCTTGTAAAATTGAATAATAAATACACCTACCAATTAAACTACCAACCTTATTTCTAGTTATTAGAAGAAGATGATGATCTACACCAGAGCTTAGCTAAGGACAAAAAAGGCTACATTGCACAGCTGTGACCCACAAGACGACACTGCAATTCTTTTAGTTCTTCTATCCATTACCAGCAAATTATAGTAAATTCAAAATATTGATTCATACACCCCTATATAGGGAGAAAGTTACCATCGACTTTTATTGCTTATTGTGGGGTCCAATTCCCTGGAATCGATAAAAGCTACAATGTTCATAAGCTTCTTAAAAGATGGTTAATATAGTACATATGAGGCACCTTTCAGAGTCACTGTGAATCTGTGCCATTTTTCGACTAGAATAGCTGCCCACATCTCAAATTTATAGAAGTCTGATGTGATCTTAGAATCTTCTAATTACCCAGGAGAATGCCCTGGGAATGAAATGAATAAATACCATTGACTCTCAGTTAAAAGAAAATTCCAGCTGCCAGGAAGGAAATAGAATGGGTTCTATGCTAGATTTCAGTGAGTCAACAAACTTTCATCCCAGTGTACCAGTAAGTCTTAAAGGGATCTAAAAATCATCATTAACATAGAAGACATATTGACATAGAAGAGATAAGGCCTTTAGAAAGGCCTCACCCTAATATTTAACAATGGTCTTCAAGCTGGAGTTCTTAAATGTGAAGCAAGAAAAGAGGGGGAGCATGGGAACCCTCTGGCAGTTTGGTGAAGTTCTTCTAACAATAATGTTTTTAAATGCAGAAAATAAAGACAAAGGATAATAAAGGAATCCAATTTTCCAAAATATAGTTATCAGGTCCATATACCCCAGGTTAATACTCCCTAGTCTAGAGGATTCTTTAAATTTTTTTGGTGAAAATTTGTTTGCCGACAAATAATGTGCCACCTGCTTATATATTAAAGAATTAATGCTCCCTTGTAAATAAATTAGAAAGATATTAGTTTTTCTTGATTATATTCCATTGAAACTTACATACACAGTGCAAAGAGAAAGAAAATACACATGAATTCAGAAGAAAGAAAAGCAGCTAATTCTATTTATCAGTGGTCCTGAGTTTCTACAGCATATAAATGCATCATTTTTATTTACTAAGCATATACCCTACTTGTTGCAATGGTCACTTATAAAAGGCTTATTTCAGCCCAAAAATTTATTACTGTTAACTTATGGGACTCCTAAAAAGTGATGTGAAGGCAATATTCCAAAGTCTACGTACTTCTGGGCATTTCTATTCATCTAAATGCAAAATAACTAAATTGCAGAACACACTTTACAATGTACATATAAAAAAGAGTGAGGGCAATGGGAGATTAATGGCATGCAGATTTTAATCGATAAGTAACATGAACTCGATTCTTTACTAGGGCTAAGATTTATCACAATGAAATAAACAAATGAAAGAAACAGTTGGCATGCAGACAATGTGTTTTACTCAGTATTCAATGGCCCCCTGCCATATAGAATTGTGGAGAATCTAAACGAGGTAATAAGGGAATTGGTATTTCACATTTATTAGTTGACAAAAAGTTCTCCTCCTGCTCTTAGAAACTGGTCTTTTTTTCCATGAAAAGTTCCCAAGAGACTTAATCTTTAAGATTCACTGGTGATGTTATCTCTGGTGTTCAATAGCATCAGTTTCCATACAATGGACTTTTACTTGGGTTGAGAGAGAAGAAAAAAGAAATTAGGTTTACCTATGTCACCCAGGTTGGCCTCTCAAGGGACCACCCTGTATGTAAGTTTTGATATATTTCATTTTGGGGCCAGTACATCCCTTATTAAGTAGCTGCTTCACCGCCTAATCCTAGGGATGATTTAGTCTGGATATCTGACTGATTTAGTGCAGAACTCCTGAGTTCAAGTGATCTTTTAGCCTTAGCCTTCCTAGAAGTAGGGATTATTGATGTAAGCCACCATACTCAACACATTGTATATTCTTAATATTGTAAAGTGGGTAATTGCTACTTAATAGTGAACTTTCACAATTAAATGTGACCCAAAGAGTTTTACAAATGACCAAATATAAAAACGAGTACCAATAATTCATTTCTATGCATTAGAGTTCTTATCAAAGAATACTGCTGCATACAATAGCTTAGAAAATAATGAAATCCTTCTTTAATTAGTATCACATTCTAAGGGAAATAGGAAAGTTCTACAGAACATTCATTATGATTTGGCAATTTGTTTTCTCTTTTACATATTTAAGAGGATCCTACAGTCTTTGTTAATGGCTTTGAAGATAACTAAAGAGACTTGGAGCTTAATGACATCATATTTGTGACAGTTAATTAGCAGAAAACATTTCAATTTTCTGAGACTTCTCTTTAAGCTTCAAAAGGAGAAGTAAGCTTTGGGTTTTTAATTGCCTCTTTCTGAAGTCTAAATTCTATTCACAAAACAGATCCTTGTGATTTCTGAGCATATGTTTCTTGACAGTGGTACAAGTTTAAAATCTGATATCCCTCTAAAAATGTCAGAGGTGAATCTCTTATTCTTTGGTAATTAAAAATATAAACTGATCTTCAGGAGGAAAAGTACTCATCCCCATCACTTAGGCCCATGCTTTCTTGAGGGAACAAAATTTCTTGGACTTCATATTAATAACAGCTAGCCCAGGGATCAGAGAGAGATACATTTAGAGTTTAAACCTCAGGTGCTTACTAGCTTTGTGATCTTGGCAAATCATTCAACTTATTTGTCTCAGTTTTCTTATCTGTAAAATGGGGATAATAATAGCAACTGGCTTCCAGGGTTGCTATGAGAATGAAATGACATATAAAAGGCACTTTGCACAACTGTATAAGGATTGAATGAAGTAATATTTTAAAAGCTCTTAATACAATATGTGGCAAATAGTAGGTGCTATATAAATGTCAGCTGTGATATAAAGAACAATGAGGGCTTAGTTAGAAAAATAATGAAGAATAGGTGATGCAGGAATAAATAATGAAAAGTTTTTTTTTTTTTTTTTTAATGAGCCAAAGGTAACACTACAAACTGCAGCAGGAGGGGAAAAGGAAAGGAAAAGTGAAATTTTTCAGATAATGAAATAAGGCAAAACTTTCACATCTCTCCACAGGCAGTCACTAAAATAGATCACAAACTAATCAAATGAACTCATGAAGATATGCAGACCATCCATCATTTATTTACTCACTGAAGTGATTTTCAGTCATTTTTCAGTCATGTCTGACTCTTTATGATCCTACTTTAGGTTTTTCTTGGCAAATATATTAAAATGGTTTGCCATTTTCTTCTCCAGCTCATTTGACAGATGAAGAAACTGAGGCAAACAGAGTTAAGTGACTTGATCAGGATCACATAAGTCCTACCTATTTGAGGTCAGATTTGAATCAGAAAGATGAGTCTCCCTGATCCTAAAACCCAGTGTTCTATACACTGGGTTATCTAATTACCCAAATTCATTCAAAAACATTTATAAAGAGAAAGGAAAGAAGGGAAAATGGAAAGATCACCGAGTCTGATGTTAGGAGATTTGCATCTAAGTCCCAGATCTGGCATTTCCTTATTATATGACCTTGGATTTATTACTCCATCTTGACTTTAGTTTTCTCATTTATTAAATGGGTATCTTAGTATTTGAATGATCTACCTCACAGGGTTGTGATGAGGTAGAGCATAAAGGGAAGGTAGGTGGTGCCATAGTGTACAGAGTGCCAGGCCTGGAATGAGAAAGAATCATCTTCCTGAGTTCCAATCTGGCATCAGACACTTATTAGCTGTGTGATTTTGAAAAAAGTCACTCTACACTATTTGTCTCAATTTCCCCATCTGTAAAATGAGCTGAAGAAGGAAATGGAAAACCATTCCAATTCCTCTTCCAAGACAACCTCAAATGGGGTCATGAAGAGTTGGATGTGAGTGAAAATTGACTCAACAACAACAAAGAATAAATCTCCCTCTATAGAGAAGAATTTTCCTGCTTTGTACCTCAGTTTCCTCATCTGCAAAATAAAGTTGATATGATTTTTAACATTCCGTTCAGCACTAAATTCTGGGATCTACAGGGACTTCAAAGGTCATTTAGTATAGCCCTATCATTTTATAGATAAGAAAATTGAGGTCCTAAGAAGATACATGGTTTGTTTAGATTGAATCCTTCTTCTGGTATTTACAAATTTGTGCAATAACAAATGATGAACAGATGGGTTTCAAAAAAAACCTGTAAAGACTTGTATGAACTGATGCAAAGTGAAATGAGCAAAACCAAGAAAACACTGTACACAGTATCAGCAACACTGGGTAATGATCAACTACAAATGACTCAGTTCTTCTCAGCAATATAATAATCCAAGACAAGTCCTTTGTATTCACAAAGAAAAATGTCATCCATAATAAGATAAAGAATTTATAACCTGGGAATGCAATTGAAGTATATTTTTTCACTTCCTTTATTTTTGTCATGTTTGTTTTGCACGATAGCACATGTATAAACTACATCAAATTGCCTACCATCTTTAGAAGAGGGAAGGAGCAGGCAGGAGATGTGGAACAAAGTCTTATTAAAAAAAATCTAATGCTGTGACTAATATAGAAATATGTTTAGAAGAATTACATATGTTTAATTTATATCAGTTTGCTGGTATCTTGGAAAGGAAGAGGGAGGAAAAATGGAACACAAGGTTTTGCAAAGTCGAATGTTAAAAATTATCTTTGAATATATTTGGAAAAAATAAAATACTATTAAAATTAATGCTAAATTTTCCTTGACATGATTGAGGTAAAAATATTATTAAAAAAGGAAAGAAATAAATGAGGCCATACAAATAAAATACTTTGCAAATCTTAGTGTTCTCTTAATGTTATTGTTATATAGATGTGTTTTACTGACATTTTTATCCTTATTTTTCTAGTCCCTTTTGGTTCTAAATCTAGGCTCCTAGACATATATGTAAGGTACTATGGGGGAAAACACTGATAAATAAGATAGTTTATACTCTCATGAAATTCAAAATTTACTACAGGGACAAAAGATCTGTAAGCACAGCTATATCAATCACACTAGTACATGAAAGTATAATGAAAGAAAGACAAAACTAAGAGAAGCCAAGAAATCTATCCAAGAGGAAAAAATTAACAATTCAATTCAACAATTAATATGTGTTTGACTTTGGTGACACAGGGACAAAAATAAATTCAAGAGTCCTTGCTAACAAGAAGTTAATGTTATAGGCTTTAACACAGCTACAAATAAATATAATATAAGGTTGATGGAGTTAAGATTTTCTAAGGAATACTTGAGCTGATCCATTCACATTTCTTCAGTGTTTTAAACTTTGAAAAGCATTTTGCTCATAATCACCTAAGGATGATAATGAAAGTATCATTACCTTTATTTCATAAAAGAGAGGTAGGTAGACATAGTGGAGAAAAAGTTGCTTTTAGGATCTTTGGATAAATGTCTGAGAGCTGCAACACACACACACACACACACACACACACACACACACACACACACACACAGTGTAATTCTGGGCAAATACCACGCAGTTAAAGAGGATTTTGGAGTTTCCTGTCTTGTTGACAGGACAATACTAGTAGATGGAGAAAAAATGATATACTAAGTTTTTGACATCAGCAGAGAATTTAAAATGTGGGCCTGAAGCTTGGGTGAAAAGGGATCCAGACTGGATATTTGGTGGTTATTGGCATATAGGTGATAATCAAAGCAAAGTAAATTAAATCACACATACAAAAAAAAAAAATCAATAAAAAGGGAAAGAAAGAGTACTAAGAATTAAACTATAGAAAATGCCAAATGCCAACATTTAAGGGACAGAAAGGGAAATAAAATCCATTTACATTATAAAAAAGGAGACTCAAGAAAGAAAAGAGGTAAATTTATATAATGCAGGCTCATGGAATCCAAGAAAAAATGTCAAGAAGCAGGAGGTGATTAAAAGTATCAATTATAATAGGAAGAATAAAGAATGGCACAGACTTTGAAAAAGAGCAAAGTACAGTTTCTACAGAGTTTCAGGAATGGATGAAAAGTGAAGAAATAATGGCAATGTGACTAGACCAATCCTGAAGGTGTTTAACAACCAAGGGAGAGAAAAAAAGGATGGTACCCTCAAGAGAACTATAAATTTAAGAAAGGATTTTCTTAAGAAAAGGAAGATGGAAATTTTTTTAAGACAAAAGAAAAAAGCTAGCAAAAAAGAAAAGGACAATACTAGAGATGTAAAGCATAGAGGAAGGAAGTGATGAAACCCACAGCTGTGTGGGTTTCTAAGCTGGTAGATACTTAAAGAGATGACATTCAAGGTTCAAGTAGATAATGTAGCCTTGGAAGTGGGGGAGGAGCGATTACTTATCCTCTAAAATAAAAGGGAAGGAGAAAGGATACAAGATAAAGACAGAGACATTTCAAGGAGGAAAGGAAGGGGCTCTTCTTTGTTCTCTGTCAATTGTAAGATAAAACAGTCTTTTGGATGAGGTCAGGAACTTAAGGAGAAAAGGTAAGGATTTTGGAAAACTATGGTCAATGTAAGTCATGCAACAAAAAAACTGCCAAGCATACTATGGACTTAGGGGTGGCTAAGATAGCAGCAATTTGTTGAAAGGTGTCATCTTTCAGTTTGGGGACCTCTGATGGGCCTGACAATTCCAGATCCTGACAATAGAAAAGGAGACAGTAAAGATTCCAGAAACTGGGGACTGACAAGTTGGTCACAGCAGAAATGACAAGTGAGAGGGAAATTCTAAGTTGCTGAAGGCAAAATCATTGACATTATCTAGGGAATTCAGACTGAGTAGAAAGGCAAGTAATGTTCAGAGTGAGAAGCTAAGGGACTGAAAGTTAAAATGAAAACAAATAATAGGTTCAAGAGGAGCAAAGAAATAGGATAAGTAAAAGGTAGTACATTTTGATCAAAGAGAAAAAATTCCTAGTTAAAAATTCGAAAGTGGAATAGCTATAATTGATAGCTAGATATGAAATATGGCAGAGATATTGAATTAATATTAATACTATTAAATTGCTGTGCTACTTCAAGTGCTAGCTCAAAGCAAGTTCAAACTGAGATATCATGTCAAAGATCAAAAACAGTAACTACACATCCTACAAGAGCCAACTCCTATTTTTCCCAAAGCTTTTCCTTTAAAAAAAAAATTACTCATATTTGCCCCACTCCAGCATTGCTACCACTTACTCCCCTTCTATGTAACTCTTTCCCGTGTAACAACAGAATGTATCTAAGCAAAATAAACCACATCTAAAAATATATAATTTGTTCTATTATTAATTGTTTACCATCCTCCAACTGAGAGGAGAGAAACATGATTTATCAGTGTGGTCAATATTGATCAGAAATCCATGGATTTTCAATATTTTGTTTCTTGAATAGTTGAGGCAAGTCACTAAGTAAGGGGGGATTAAAGTGTGAAGGAGAAAAGAAGAAAGAGAAGTAGAAAAAAAGAGAAAAGGAAGAAGAGGGGAGAAGAGAGGGAAGGGAGAAAGAGGAAGAGAAGAGGAAAAGAAAGGAACAAAAAAGAGTGGGGGAGAGAGAATGAAAAAGGGAGAGGGAGAGAGAAAGACACAGAGAGACAGCGAAAAAGAGAGAGAGAGAGAGTCATAAAAAGACCTACACTTAAGAAAAATCACTTCTACAATTAAGTGGAGGATGGCCTGGAAAGGGGAGAGACTTGAGGCCAGGAGAGTAGTTAAAAAGTAATCACAATAGTCCAAGAGAGAGGCAATAAGAGTCTGAACTAGAATTGTGACCATATAAATGATAAGAAAAGAGATGCTGAGGAAGTGTGTGTGTGTGTGTGTGTGTAATATATAATTATACATACATTTTATATATATGCAATATATGTGCATAAGACATATTGCAAAACTAGAAATATTCAGATTTTGCAATAGATTCGATATAAGGGATGAGTGAGAATAAAGAGTGAGAAAGATATCAAAGTTATGAGCATGAGTGACTAGAGAGAAACTGGGACCCTCAACAGAATAAGGAAGTTTGATAAGGAAGAGATTGGAAAGTAAAGATATCAAGTTCTATTTTAGACACAATGAGTTCAAAATGTCCAAAAGGCAGTTGGAGATGTATAACTTTTTTTTTTTTTAAATTTAATAGCCTTTTATTTACAGGATATATACATAGGTAACTTTACAGCATTAACAATTGCCAAACCTCTTGTTCCAATTTTTCACCTCTTACCTCCCCACCCCCTCCCCTAAATGTCAGGATGACCAGTAGATGTTAAAATATATTAAAATATAACTTAGATACACAATAAGTATACATGACCAAAACATTATTTTGCTGTACAAAAAGAATCAGACTCTGAATTATTGTACAATTAGCTTGTGAAGGAAATCAAAAATGCAGGTGTGCATAACTATAGGGATTGGGAATTCAATGTAATGGTTTTTAGTCATCTCCCAGAGTTCTTTTTCTGGGTATAGCTAGTTCAGTTCATTACTGCTCCATTAGAAATGATTTGGTTGATCTCGTTGCTGAGGATGGCCTGATCCATCAGAACTGGTCATCATCTAGTATTGTTGTTGAAGTATATAATGATCTCCTGGTCCTGCTCATTTCACTCAGCATCAGTTCGTGTAAGTCTCTCCAGGCCTTTCTGAAATCATCCTGTTGGTCATTTCTTACAGAACAGTAATATTCCATAATTTTCATATACCACAATTTATTCAGCCATTCTCCAACTGATGGACATCCATTCAGTTTCCAGCCTCTAGCCACTACAAAAAGGGCTGCCACAAACATTCGTGCACATACAGGTCCCTTTCCCTTCTTTATAATCTCTTTGGGATATAATCCCAGTAGTAACACTGCTGGATCAAAGGGTATGCACAGTTTGATAACTTTTTGAGCATAGATCCAAACTACTTGGAGATGTATAACTATAATTCAGCAGAGAGACTAGGAGTGGATAAATAAATGTGGGAAATATCTTAATAGAGAAGTTTATTCCACCTATGGGAGATCAAGTGAGACAACAGTGAGCAAAAAGGAGGCCCAGGACAAAGACAAAAGGAACATCAAGGATTACTGGATAGGACACAGATAAAGAACCAGTAAGGGAGACTGAGGAGAAGTTGCACAAGAACAAATAATAGTGTCATGAAAATTCAGAAAAAAGGAGGGTGTCTGGGAAGAAGGAGTGATCAATATCATCTAATGCTACAGAGAATTCTGTAAAGATTTGGTAATTTAGTGATCACTTTGTTGGGAGCAATTTTATATGAATTATGAAGCCAGAGCCAGAATATAGAGGATTCCAAAATGAGAGGAGAGGACGTGGGGACACTAATTATGTGCCATTTTTCAAAGAGTTTAGATCCTATAACTAGGGGAGATTGTTGGATAAGCTGTGGGATGTGTTTTTTTTCTAAGTATGGAGAACACATGAGCATGTTTGATTGGTAGCAAAAAAGGATATCATAAATAGGGGTGAGTTAGAAGGGGAAAATGTGGTAGATGAAGGGTGGAAGGATCAATCTGCTGGAGAAGTCAGGAAAGGATGGAATCAAGGGCAGGTTACAACCTCACCTGATACTTAAGTGAAAAAGAACATAGTCTATCTATATGATGTTAGATGTGGTGCTCAGCACGAGGTCTCTTTTTTTCATAAAGTATGAGGAAATTTTCTCAATTGAGAGGTAGAGGAAAAGAAACATTCTCATCTTTGTGAATTCCAATGAATGATATAAAACACAAGTTTTATTTTTTGAACTTAACAGTTCTCTCATTTGGTGATTTAGAGTATTTGTTCATAGAGTTGTTAATACTTTGCATTTCTTCTTTTGAAAACTGCCTATTCATAATCTTTGATCATATGTCTACTGGGGAGTCTATGCTCATTTTTAAGGAATAAACATTAAAAGAGAATTAAAACATAATAAATCTCTCCTGGAATCAATTGCTTACGCAGATGCCTTTAAGATCACCCAGACTAGCACACTGGCATGTCCTTAATATTCATCCACAAAATTGATAGAAATGTGAAGGTTTTTAAATTCTAAAAGAGTATAAATTATTCATCTCCATAACAAGTAGCTATATCTATAAAACTCCTCAGTGCATCAATGGTCAGCCGGAAAATAGTAATAAATTTAAATATTCTCTCAGCCTTCTTAGGTTAGCTCAGACTCTAACACTTTCAACTTCATTATTGATAGCTTCAGTTGTTAGCCAAATGAACTCTGCTACTTTACTATTAAGTCAAAATGGGTTACTTGAACAGTAGCAATTACCATTACTAAATCATGAAGGCCATCTCTTAATCAGAACTAAATTCACTTAAAAGGCAAGATTCCATGTTTACCAGCATGAGGGCTATAAATATTGGCATAAGCGCAAAACATTCTATAACCTTTTTGGCATATTTTAAATGCCTCTTGGATGGGGAGGGGGGAGGGGACAATATATCACATGGATTTCAATAAAATGTAGAAGAAAAGTCTCTTGCTGCAACCAGAAATAAAATGTTTGTTTTTCCATTTACTCTGTTTGTCTTCTGTATTTTTCTTAGTCTATCTTTCATCAATAAATAACAGTGTTGCTTTAACTAAAAAGTGTGGCAAATTCTGATTGAATTTTCCACTTCAAAGTACACAAAATCATTTCATCTAACATGCTGTGTTAGAAAAATCTATGCTCCATTCTGACCTCCTGTTGCAGTCTATTTCAAGTACTGGTGATGTACCATATCACTGCATGGCTGGTGGAGTAGAGTAAACATATTGACTGAAAAATGTTTTTGAAAAACCCTTATTCCACATAGATCCTGGCTACTGTCAAAAATTACATAAATGTTCAAGTTTGTCTGTGTAGGAGCATGACAGAAGGCTAGAAGTTCCTGAAACAAATAACACAGCTGCTCACAATTCTCTATCTGAACAAATAAATGCTTCTGTACTCTTACCCCAGTTTTTAGGAAGGGGTAGACATAAAGTTTGGGGCAGGGAGGTGGTTGAAGTGATAGAGAGTGAGCCAAGGTAAGGAAAATTTGAGTTCAAATCCTGCTTCGGATACTTATTGGTTCTGTGACCCCAGTAAAATCATATAACTTCTATTTGCCTCAATTTTTTAATCTGTAAAATGGGGACACACTGGAGGCAAACCACTCCAGTATCTTGGCCAAGAAACCCTACATACAAATTCATAGGGTTCCAAAGAATAGGATACAACTAAATAATAGAAGAACAACAAAACAGAGAGTAATAAATACAGATACAAAAAGGGCTAAGTGGATAAGTTGGGGGGGAGAGTTTAATTAATAACTTCTATTTGTAAGTTTAAAATAAAATTTTGCTAAATTTTTCTTTACTAAAAACCACAGGATAGCTTCACATACAGCCAAAGAATGCATCAAAGAACAGTCTTGCTTCCAATTGCAGGCTAGCTAACTGGTTGTCTTTTTTCATTTGCAGAATGTAATAGCTGATCTTATCCCTTGAATGCAAAGAGTTTAGCTATGTTCGTTAATTTTCTTGTCTTCTTAAAACTAATAAGCAATAGTTTTCTTCTACTACATCCTGGGATAAATAACAATAAGGATGATGACAATCTTGACAGAATAATAATAAGCACTTTAAGGCTTGCAAAGCTCTACAAAATTATTCTCTTTGATCTTTATAGAAACCCTAGGTGTTAAGTGCTGTTATTATCCTCTTTTTATCAGTGAGGAAACTGAGGTAGTGATTAAGAGTCATAGAGGTACCGAGTGTTTGAAATAGGATTTGAACTCAAGTTCTTCCTGGGAGTAGGGCCAGAACCCTATTCACTACGTCAGTTTGCAAGGAGGAATCAGGATATACCTTCCACTTCAAATGGACTACAGTAGCATCACTCATTAGCTTTCTTTAAAAACAGAACCCAGACAAAGAAAATTGCAAGAATATCTACTTGGTAGATGTCACTACATCTTAGATGGTTCAGGGAATGTATAAGTTATCTAAGAGCAGAAGAACAGAAGGTGATGACACTATGCGAACTGACAACTCTGTCAAAATCAATTAATTGTATCCTTGAATTAAACAGTGTCAGGATCACAACTTCATGAGGCACCACAGAGCTCATGCAGTCTGATTCCTTCATTTTACAAAAGAGGAAACTAGATTCAGAGAAGGAGACTGAACTTTTCTAAAGTCATAGACATGGAACTAATAACTTATGCTTCCTGAAGTTAAAGTCCTATTTTTTTTTTCTATTGTGCCATGACCATCCTGCCTCTGAATCACCAGGTGTCCCTTGGAAACAACAATTAGTAATGAATAGGAAAGAACAGCTTCTCTCTTTTACTATCTACAATCTGGAGAAAAGCAAGAGCTAATTATAAAAAAAATATGTCCTAAGTGAGATGGTTATTTTCCCAAATTCTTAGCATGATACATATTGTAAAAAAAAACCAACAAAAACCCCATTGAATCTGGAGTCAAGAGACCTCAGTCTCAATTAAGCTCTTCTACCTGCCACTTAAAGGGATTTCAATAAATCATTTAACCCACTAGGAGACTTAGTTTTTTTACCTGTAAAAATGAGGGTAGCTATCTGGCATAGTGGATGTAATGCTGGGCCTTAAGTCAGGAAGACTTATCTTTGTGACTTCAAAATTGTCTCAGACACTTACTAGCTGGGCAACCCTAGGCAAGTAATTTAATTTCATTTGCCTCAGTTTCCTCGTCTACACATGAACTGGAGAAGGAAATAGCAAACCACTGCAATAATTTTGTTATCAACCAAACAAAAACTTAATAGAAAATTTAACATATAAGAGCCAATCTAAAAGATCAATTTCAAGGAACTCAACATGGATAAATTGTTTAGTTTTTTTTTTAACATGGGAAATGTATATAATATGTTTGAGACTGACTTCAACAATAGGATACCTGAATAGAAAAATTGGGGTAGAGTTAAGGTAAAAATAGTGATTATGTTATACAAATGAAATCCAGAGGAAAAATAGATACAGAGGCATTAAAGGGAAGGAGGAGCATTCATAGTTCTAAAAATCTACTCACATCAAGAATGGTTTAAATAGGCAACAATACATATATACCATAAAGGATATAGCACCCTCCAAAATCTATAAAGAAATAAGGGGGAAGGAATGGGCAAAGAGGGAAGCAAAGGGTGAGGGAAGAAGATAAGGGAGGGATCCACGGATGGGGGCAGGTCAAGTAATAGCAAGGCAAGAATTAAAGCAGAGTTAGCAGGGACAGGAAAGATGTGTGTGTGTGTGTGTGTGTGTGTGTATGTATGTATATATATATATATATATATATATATATATACATATGTTTACATAAATATTCTTTTTTAACTATAGCCTGCTTGATGGTGGGGATGATGAAAGAGGGAAAAAAGAATAAAGTAAAAAAGGTGCACAGCAGAGAACTAAGGAACTAAAGAACCATAATAATAAAGTAAAGATGGACACTCATGGATATAATTTCTTATCCCAGTTCTCATTCCCAAGCAGCACCAACAATATTGGTTTTTAAAAGAGGAGTATTAAAATTCCATGTAATTATTACTAAGGTAAAATGGAACTAACCCTAAAAACAAGAATATAAATCTTGGTTGCAAAAGCCATTGTGCACAGTACTATCTTTTCCTCATTCTACCTATCTAGCCATACTTTGTTTTAGATTATCATGAATGTTCTACCACATTTATATGGGTATATCCCATGGCTATATCTTGGACTCTTCTCCTTTTGTTATTGATCTCAACTACTCATTCATTCACACACACACACACACACACACACACACCCCACAAAGCATTGTGTATGGGTAATTAGGTGGAGCAGGATATAGAGTACTATCCCTGAAGTCAGGAAGATCTGGATATGTGGCAACTACTCTAGTATCTTTGATTAGAAAAGTCCAGATGGGGTTATAGAGAATTGGACATGACTAAAATGATTCAATAACACATATGTGTATACACATACTTATGCATGTATAAATGTATTGTATTGTGCACATGTGTGTGTGTGTATATATATATATATAGATGTATGTGTATGGCTAAATATAGATATGTGCAGGTGTCTGTATATACCTGCTGAATGAATAAATGATAAATATTCAAGCAAGTTTTAATATAGAGTAAAAAGGGATTATCAAGTTTGGGTTTTGTGTATTTACTTAAATAGGGTAGGAAGGCAGGAAGACATTAGCCAGTTTACCTTTTGTACATTCTCTTTTTTGAACACTTTCCCCCAAATGCTTTACAAAATTCTGTTCAAGGCAAAGCTTAATCAAATGTTTTTCATCTGATGAAATAGATCACATATTGAATCCTGATTTCAGAACTATCACAAGATAGGAAGATTGGGCTCTGGACATTGTTATTATTAAACATACTGACTTTGTCTTTCACAGCAATGTACTGCTAAGAACAAAGGATGGATAATGTATGCTGTAATATGACAGACTGTTTTCTCCCTTACTTCACAAAACTATTAGAAGGAACCTCTAGAATTATGGGTCACACAAACATATCTCTTGTGAGT
This sequence comes from Sarcophilus harrisii, assembly GCF_902635505.1. NCBI lineage: Eukaryota > Metazoa > Chordata > Mammalia > Dasyuromorphia > Dasyuridae > Sarcophilus > Sarcophilus harrisii. Next base: position 157,591,002 of record NC_045426.1, on the reverse strand, counting down.
TCCTTCTATTAAGCACTCTGAACAATCAAATGCATAAAATCATATTAATTCTGTTTTTTTTTAAATCCAGGACTCTATAATACATGAGAAAGATAAATCCAGCAAACCAGGAATGTTACTACTTTCAGGTATTATTACAGCATCTGGTATTCTGTCAGGACCACTCAATTGCCAAGCAACAAGAAGTGTGGCCTAAATTATCTCTTTTCAAGGTTTTCCCAGCTTCCTTTTCCCTACATGGGAATTTCCTGGTATATAGGAATATGTCTTGATTTCCTTTGTTCAAGACAAAGTAAAGAAACCTATTTAAAAATGCATCCCTCTGGGAAAACAAAAAGGTAAAAAACAAAACAAAACAAACAAACAAAAAACCCATGGCTTTATTGAAATAAATACTTCTCCTCCAAAAGAAGGGGGCAAATGTACATTGTCTGAGAAAATATTTAACAAGAATGACCTGGAATTATGAAGAGAGTGGAAAAGGCCCAAAGAGGCAGAAAGTGGAAAGAGCCTTAGACTTGGAGTGTAGGAAGTATTGATTTAACATAGAATTGATGGCTGTTTGTTAGTTATATGACCCTAGGAAAGTCCCAACATCTCAGAGCCTATTTCCTTGTCTTTAAAATCTGGGTAATGATGCACTCCCTATTTCATAAAGCTGTTTTGAGGAAAAGGCTTTGTAAATTTTAAAACTGTTATGAAAACGGACATTATTATCATCCTTTAGTCCAACCATCATTTAACAAATAAGGAAATCAAAATGAAAATGGTAAAGATTAAGTCACTAATCTAAAATTTCATAACTCACCTGTTTATTCCTCAGCTTTTTTCAATTGTATCTGTCTCTCCATGACCCCATTTGAGGTTTTCTTGGCAATGATGTCAGAGTGGTTTTGCAACAGGGTTAAGTGATTTGCCCAGAATAACACAGTAAGTGTCTCAGGTTGAATTTGAATTTGATACCAATAAGTTGTGTCTTACTATGCTATCTAGCAAAGGCAGGGCTAAAACCCACTTTTAGTGTTCTTGTCAGTACAAAATTCTTAGGAAAGACCAGATTAAGTGCCAGAGTTTCTATGGAATTTCAAGTTTTAATAATTTATGTGCAGATATCTTTGACATACCACACATAGACATATAAGTTATTATGTATGTATGCATATTCATACATCTACATTTACTCATATATCACATATGTATGTATTGCTTATTTTATATTCAATGTAATATATACTTCAATTGCTTATGTGATGTATATGTGTATAATGTGTTATTACATTAATTTATATATAGTGTTCATATAATATATATATGCATAAATATGTAATATATAAAATATATTCATACACTTATCTATTTCAGGGTGGAGAGGACAGTGCTGATGTGAGATGAATGGGTAGGGAACATGATAGAGAACACTACAGAAAGAAGAAAGCCTTCCATATTACATGTGCCCATTTAACCATGGTTAATGTATATTATTTCACAAAACTGATGAATAGGACTTTGGATCTTATCAAATCTAACTCTTTACCTAACATACAACATCATCATGAATGCTCTTCTACAAATAAAATGTAGTGAATTTTCTTCCTTTTTTTTTCTTCCCCATATAAGCAGCTATTCCTCTTTCGTTTTCTTTACTGAGTTCTTGGCTCACAAATCTTTAGCAGTCAATTATGACAACTCTAAAGAAGGTTCACAAGAATAATCCAACTGTTTGAAGAGCCATAATTAAAAATAACTTTTTCCATTCTCATGTATAAAGACCTAAGCTATAATTAAAGTGCAACCAAGGAAAAGCTTTCCCAATGCAATCTAGTGAACCTCTACCAATTATAAGTCATGGTACTGTGGGCAAGTCACTTTATCCCTCAGAGGCCTACTTTCCTCCAATCAATTAATCAACACACTTTAATTGCCTGTGTGCCAAGCATTGTGCCAGGTGGTCAGTATACAAGCTATTTCCATCCTATCAGGGAGATGTATATATGTACATATAAATAAAATTAATACACATAAAATAAAACACAAAATCAATTAAAGAGAATTAAACATAAGATAGGCAAGGAAATAGATTACTTGAAGTTGGGAGCATCAGGAAAGTGAAGTTGTATGTTCAAGTATGTGAAGGATTCTGTAAAGCAAAAGGTGAGGAAAGAATGAATTCCAGGCATATACAATGTCCAGTGTAAAGGTTAAGAAATAGGAAATGGAGTACCATGTATGAAGAAAAGAGAGAACAGTTTGGCCAGTGTGAGTGTGAAACTGAAAAGAAGGACTGAGATCAGCTTGTGAAGGACTTTTAAAAAGCACCATTTCATTATAAATAAATAAATAGCATTTTTTAATTTAAAAAAAGGAGTTTATATTTGATTTAAGGAGGAATGGGGATGCATTGATATTTATTTAATAGGAGAATAATCACCATATTTGAACCTGAGGAAAAGAGACTTAGAGTTTGAAGCAGGGAAACCAATATGGAAATCACTTAAACAGTCTAGGGAAAAGGTTATGAGGACAGAAATGGAATTGGAGGCTTAATGAGGACAAAGAAATGACTGAGTCTGAGAAATATTGTGCAAATAAAAATTCAAAACTAGCAACTGACTGGATATATGGAGTAAGGAAGAGTGACAAGTCTAGGATGACTTTTATATTAGAAAAGTGAGAGACTCAATTATAAAATAAAAGATAATTATCCTCTCACTGCCCAACTCCAGAGTTAGGATAAGAATTAGGGGAAACAATCTATGTAAATGAACTGTTTGAACTACTATATGGATATGGATTATTATTTTTTTAAATCCATAGTAAATGAGAGCATTAAACTTATTCTAAATATAATTTGAATTGTAAGCTTCCATCTTTTTTTTCTGTGTTTCTGGATATCACATGATAACAGAAAGCAACATCATAGAATATATGAAAAAGTCTAAGTACAAAAATGGAAGAAGATGGAATTATTTCTGAACGATATAATACACATCAAGCATTTTATAGGGTATACATGGAGCACACATCTATAAAATGTAAGATATAACTTTTCATTGATTTTTACCTAAGACTGCACTTCCTGTTAATACTAGCTAAGGGGCACAGACAATCTAGTGAGCTACAACAGAAAAATCCCAATGTATTTAAGAGAAAATACACAGAATTATCTAAGGATATGATAGATGGAGCTAGGAGGATTTATTTATATTTTTAAAACACAACATTTTAGCAGACAAGCAAGTTTAAAGTTAGGGAATACATACATTCTATTTTAAACTACAATTCTTGTTAATCACATTTGTTAGTTTATAGGACAAACCTATGAGAGAACATCAGAAGAATAGGCCATTAAAGGACTAGGAAGATGAGTAACACTACAGTCACAGATGGCATAGCAAAGAGATCATTCACCTCCATCTGTACACCTATGGAATCAGCTGAAAGCATCATCTTATAGTATGGGGTATAAAATCATGCCAACTTATAGGTAGGGAACTGGAATAGGAGTGGTTTAGTGGAAGCAAAGACTGGCTAATGTTTGGTGTCAGCTTAGAATGAATTAATCAGTGAGTATACTTTATGGTGGTAGATGAAAAGATTTTCCATTAAGGCAGTGAAGACAGAAGAGTAAAGATTAAGGGTGGAAAAATAACATGGTGATGGCTATGTTCAATCTTGAGTCTCCTCCCATTATCTTATCATTACAATATATGCTGATGGTCATAGATTGTTGTGTTCTGCTTTCTAGAGCTCCCAAGTTGGGATGACAAAACATACCATGCTTTCTACATCTCCCTAATTGGGGTGGTTAAAATATACCCCCTTAGTGGAGAAGTGATGAGGTGGGACTCCTGAGGATGATGGAAATATGGAGTCTGTTTATTCCAAGGACTTTCCCCTTTTTATACCCTCATACCCTTATGTAACCAAAACAACACTGGGCATGAGCTAAGTATATACTGCGCATGTGGGACCACATGAACAACTTCCTATGTAGTTTGTCACCTGGTATCACTTCTACCTAGTATCACTGCTTCAATCACAACACAGGTTGTCACCACCCTTAATTTCTCAGGAAGGCCCAGAGTCCTTAGGGGAGATGGAGAGCCAAACCAGACATTGTCAGCAGGTTCCCTGTGGGTTGAAGGGTCTTATACCTTACCCAGAGTTCTCCCACTATCTGTGACCCTCTACATCTCACCCTTTCTTTTGTTTAAATTGAAACAGGTATATATCAGTGGTTAAATCCATCACCATAGGAGAAATCACACAGGCAAGTTGTAATATCATACAAGCAAGTAGTAACATAAACAATATGAATAAGCAAAATACTATAAAGAATCCCTTGAATCCCAGAAAGAAGGTGTAAAAAATAACTATTAATTCACAACCACACATACATCTCCTTCAGCAACCAAGAGATAGTCCAAAGCCAATCTATTGTCTATCACTTCATGTCTCAGGTAATCCAATAATTCCTGCAGATTTTGAAGTCCTGCATCAGTCTTATGTCTCAGGGAATTCAATCATTCCTGCAAGTTTTGAAGTCCTGCATCAGTCTCATTGACAATTACTTTTGAAGTTTCTGAGTTAATTTTCATACACATACAGTTAACTGCTAGGCTCTTTCAATGGTGGGCACAGTCAGCAATGGAACTACCCAATGTTTCTTGGATCTTCTCTTTTGTTTCAAGGGTCTTCTATTTTTCTGTCTCTCTCTTATGTACAAAGCAGATATGGCTCTTTGGCACCCATCGGGTTCCTTCTCCATCTTTTGAAATACAAGCAAACCCTCTGCCCCAAGTAGTTAACCCATCTGGTCCCTTCTATTCATCATTCTGTGGATCTTTCCACATCACCTGGTGATTATCTAAAGATAGTGGAGGTGCTTGCACTGGACACTGTCTTTCTGGTGGGTTATGAAACCTGTCTTTTAGATCCAGTGCATCTCCATCAAAAATCAAAAAAAAATTTAGTTTATAAAGTTAAGTTTATTAGTGCTCTAGGGTTACCTGTGGTTCCCCCTTTCTTTTATTTTTGGAGGAGCATCTTTATGTCTCTGTTTCTTCTCTCTACTACTTCCTGTCCTTGAGGATTAAAAAGTGTACCAATGGTTTATAAAATCTTATACTGTGGCAAATACAGGGGAATTCCAACTTAGAGAAGGTTGTTGAAGGAATCAAGTTGTTCCTATACTATATCTAATAAGGCCTGCTTTTTTTTTCACTGGTTAAGGGCCACTGTTCCACCCACAGTGGTGTATCAGTTTTCCATTGAATGGGAACAGGTGAGAGTACAGGCAGGCCTTCAAAAGCAGCCCTGCTTAAAAAGCCCAAGTACTCAATTGTAATCCTAACTGTTGTAAGATATCTCTTCCCCATAGTTTCATGGTGAGGTATTTTTATACAAAAGGAATAAAAACTCCTGTTTTATCTTCAAATTTCCATTTTAACAGGGAAGCACTAATTCGGCTGCTATTGATCCTCCTATGCCAGACATATGGGTGTTTGCTGTAATCTTTTTCATGTGACTGAGATATTAATTACACATTCACCAGTTTCCCAAATCGGTGTATGGATGGACACTGTTTTGTAAGCACTCTCAGGTGTTGAAATGGTCAAGCCAATTGTGTGTGGAGGCAAGAGATCTATAGGTTGAACAGGAACAGATTTCATCTCTCCAGGGGATATCTCAGTAGTCCCAGCAGCATACAGCTCTATTCTCCCTAATTGCAATCCCCTTTCACCACTGGCTTGCTTAAGGATTCTCTGAGTGTAATAGCAGTTGGCATCATGCCCCAGGTGTTTTTTGTCTGGGGCCCTGGAGCTAAGCCCCAACTCCTGTAATGGAGGACATAGGGGGTGGGCAAAACTGCTGCATGGGCAGTACCAATGACATTGCCCTTCCCACTCCTCCTCCTGCCCAGGAAGGCAGAGTTGAGGGAGGAGGGTCTGGAAATGGGGAAAACCCTAAGAATGCATGCTCAGGTGTAGGTAGAATTGAAAATGAACTTTGAAGGTGAAAATCAAGCTATTCAGGGTATTTAAGGTACTTGATTCCTTTTCTGCCAAACAGGCCATAGTACTTGGGATATTTTCTCAATCAATTGACAGTGCCCTGCAAATCTCCTAGAGCAGTAACAAACAAAATAAATCAGTAAAATTCTAAAAAAAAAAAAAACTTCCTTAGCTCCATTCCACATACTGTATGTACCATCCATAGCTACAGGCATCAATCCTCTGCTTTTTTTTCCTCCTCATACTTCCTGGTTTGACCACCCAAGTTAAAATCTTTGCTTGTTTTCCTTAAAACCAATTTTACTCCATTGTATTCAGTTAGTTATTCTCCCACTAACTTCCACATTTCTGGTTCCAAACCCTCCTTCTTACAAAGCCACGGAAACATGCACTCCAGAGCATCTGAGAACTCAGTGATCTGCTTCTGAGTTACCAACAAACCTTGCTTCTCCATTAAGCTAACTAAGCATATTTCATATATCTTGCAGAGGGAAGCTCTTTTCTTAGTATTTGCCCCATTTCGGCTGAAAAAAAAAGTGACTAGATTAGCCCTTACTGATTCTTCCTGCATGCCTATTTTTATATTTACCCTATTCTGGGTCACAAAGACTTCTCTACTGAACTTGGCCAATCACTTCAGTCGAGCAGATTTGTTTAGGACCTCACCTAGAGCCCCACGTTGGGCGCCAAATATTGTATCCTGCTTTCTAGAGCTTCCAAGTTAGTGTGACAAAATGTACTGTGATTTCTAGAGCCCCCATTCTGGGGTGGTTAAACTATACCATCTTAGCAAAGAAGTGATGAGGCGGGGCTCCTGAGAATGGTGGAAATATGGAGTTCGTTTTTTCCAAGGACTTTCCCCTTGTGTAACCAAAACAACACTGGGTATGCGCCCAGCATATACTGAGCATGTGGGACCACATAAACAACTTGCTATTGTATGTAGTTTACACCTGGTATCACTCTTCCACCTGGTATCATTCTGCTTCACAATACAGGTTGTCACCGCCTCCTGACTTCTCAGGAAAGCCGAGAGCCCTTAGGGGAGATGGGGAGCAGAATCGGACATTGTCAGCAGGTTCCTTCTGGGCTGAAGGGTCTTATATCTCATCCAGAGTCTCCTTACTGTCTGTGGCCCCTTACAGTAGATATCATAAATATTGGCTCAGGTCATGTTTTGTGTGACAACTGGGCATATATATTTCATTTTAACTCAGCAAACAATTTTAAATGTGCAAAGGACTAAGTCAAGTACTAGGTCTATGCTCTCTGAAAGCTTATGTTCTATATCATCTATAAAGAAAAGTAAGTTATGGGTGTGGAATGAGATGGAATATGCCCCCTTCTTCCCCCAAAAAAAGGAAAAAGAAAAAAGAGGAAAGAGGAAGGCCAGAAGGAATCACAGAAAAAAACAAAAAAAACAAAAAAAACAAACAGCTTTGACTGTTACATGTTGATTAAATACTTAATAAAATGAAGAGTTTGCAGTTCTGTATATAATCTCCTCTGGGTCTTTCTGGATCTCAGGCCAGCTTTCTCTAAACATCTGTGATGTACCTAAGGTAAAGGACATACTGCCTTTCCAGAAGAACAGCAACAAAAAAGCAAAATAATACCCTAGATGTAGGAACCCAAACCAAAAATAAAAGGATTCTTGTCCTCAAAGAGAAAGCTTATATTCTAGTAGATATTTTAAAAGTCAACCAGAAAGTAAATGAAAAATAATTTGAAGAAATAAAGACCAAGAAGAGCTGCTAGGTGTGCATTAAAGGAATATGAAAATTATAAAAGGTAAAGGAAGAAATAAATATGCTGATGCTTATTAAATATAATCAGATTAACAACTGGATCCAATTCTTTAATTGTAGATTATCATTTACCAGAGGTGTATAGCAGGATTACATCAGGGAGATATTCTATATATTAAGAAATGTACAATAATTGCTTAATTTATAACAAATTTTAAGGATTACAAAGTATTTCTTGACTACAACTAATAGATGGGGCACACATTATTGCCATTATTGAGGGACAGATTAAGAGACTTTGTCCAAAGGCAGTATTTTCATGGGTTCTTTGCACTGCACCAAATCCCTTGAGATATCAACATGCGGAAGCAACGTGTCATACAGCAAGCTTTTCCAGCCCCAACTTTCCCCAAGAGACATATACGAAGTAAGATAAAATTAAATCAACACTTGTTTCCAAGAGAATATCTTTAAGAATATGATGCAAATATAGTCTCATTTAAGGCTTTAATTACATGTATTTGCTTTCTCCCCCCCTCCCCACTCCCTACAAATTCTTAACTTAAGGAAGACCACAGAGAGACACAGAGAAAAAAAGAGAAAAAAAAAAAAACACAGAGAGGAAAAGAGGCAGAAAAACAAAGATAGGCACACAGATGCAGAGACATAGAGAAACCCAGAGACAGACATAAAAAGAGATAGAGGGACAAAGACACAGGGAGACACAAAGACACAGAGATGCAAAGACAATTAGAGACACAGATATAGAGAGAAAGGGATGGGAGACAGAAAGACAATATTTTCATATACAAAGTACAACAGAAATAGGGTTGTATAGGAAATCATAACTATTACAAGGAGCTTGCATTTTTTAAAGTATGTAATAAATTCAAAATGTTACTTTCAAAGCTAGCCTTTTTGTCTGAATTTCTTTGGGAACTTCCTTTTCATTTTAAAAAATCCACTCCTCTTGAATATATTTTGACTGTCTGACCTTTATCAGGGAAACTAGGTGAATGTTATTTTTCTCAGTTAACTGTTTCCATTCTAATGTTAACTGCACTCATCTTATTTGTGGAAAGCTTTCTGATTTTATGTAATAAAAATTGTCCAGCTTAACATCTACATTCTTTTTTTAAGCAATACCAAAGGTTTTTGATGTTTACTACATTGCAATAAAGTCTGAGTTTTGCTGGGTCTCTTTCCTTTAAAATGTTTTTTCAAAATATAAAAATAAAATATTTCTCAGGGTAATTTGATGGCCCAGTGGATATAGCACTTTCCCTGAAATCAGGAGTTCAAATCCATCCTCAGATATTTAATACTTGCAGTGTGACCCTGGGCAAGTCATTCAATCCCAATTGCCTTACTATCCATCCCAAAATTATTTCTTGAGAATTTTCACCTATTGTTTCTCTGAATTTATTGAGATATTTTTCTAGATTTCTCAAATAATTCCTTTTGGTTTTATTGGTATGGAACTGATAGACAAATGAATTTGGGTAATCTTACTGACATAGTCCAACCATGACCAAATAATAAAGCTTCACTGATTTAGGTCTGTGGTTATTTCTGCAGAGTACTTTGCAACTGTATTCATTGAGTTAATATGTCTACTTCAATAAGATGGACTCCCAAATATTTTATGCACTACATAGCAATTTCTCTTTCTATCTCTTATTGCTGGGTTTTGTTGGCAAAATACAAAAAGAACAATGATTTATCTCAGTTTCTTTAGTGGCTTCTCTATGTAGATCAATATATCATCTGCTAAAATCAATAATTTTGTTTCTTATTCATCTGTTCTTAATTCCCCTAGCTACTTTCCCTTGTCTAAATATTATAGATTTTATTTATATCACTATATTAAATAGGTGGGATGATAATAGACAACTTTGTTTTGCCTCTAATCTTATTAGAAAGGCCTATTATTTATTTCCATTATGTACAATGCTAGGTTTTGGTTTTAGATACTATTTACTATATTAAAGAAATGTCCATTTATTCCTATGCTTTTAAAAATAAGTATAATATTCTATCAAAATATTTTTTCTGTATCTCACAATATGACCAATTTAATTTTGTTATTAATATGGTAAATTATGTTTGAATTAACTTTGCATTCTCAGTACGTATCTGACTTGATCATAATGTACAATCTTTCTGGCATATTGTTTTAGTCTCTTTGTTACCATATTATTTAAAATATTTGTATTTGCAGTCTTTGTATAAATTGGTATATAATTTTAACTTGCTTTGTCTCTTTCTGCTTTAGATACCAAAATTATATTTGCCTAATAGAAGGGATTTGGTAGAATCTTTTTAAAAAAAAACCTTTTTATGTAATATTGGAATTAATTATTTGAACATTTAATGTAATTTGGTTTTTGTCTTGGGTTTCTTGTGGGAGGAGAGAAGCAGCAATTCATTTGTGGTCTATTCAGTTTCTTTTTTTTGAAATTAGGCTAATTAAGATCTCTGTTTTATTTATCTTGATAGTTTCAGTTTTGTAAAGCATTCATCCATTTTACTTAAATAGTCATATTTGTTTGCATAAAACTGGGCAAATATTTTCTTTAATTTATTCATTTGTTGTGATTTCTCTTTTTTAATTTTTGATGCTGATAATTTACTTTTTCTCTCCTTTAAAGAAACTAATGGTTTATCTTAAAAAAAAAAAAATGCTAACATTACTTGTAGATTCAATTTTGTTAGCACCAGCCCTGGAGTTAGGAAGACCTGAATTCAAATCCAGTCTCAGAAATGTGAGACTTCTTAGCTATGCCATCAGGGCAAGTTGCTTAATCCTGTTTCTTGGTTTTCCTCACCTGTCAAATGAGACAAGACAAATGAGGAGAAAGAAATGGCATACCATTGTCATATCTTTGCCAAGAAAATCCCAAATGGGGTCACAAAAAAAAGAGTCCCTTTAAGATGTGCAAAGTACTTTATACATGTTGTCTCATTTGGACCTAATTTTTATTATTTTAATTTTACTAATGAGAAAACTGCAATCCAGAAGGAAAAAAAGGTATTATTTTCCTAAAATCAATTAGGCAAGGGAAAAAACATTTATTAAACATCTACTGTGTTCCAGAACTGTTCCAAGAAACAACGTCCAAAAAGAAACAGTAACCTCTGCTTTCAAGTAGTTTACTCATATAACCAATTGGTATAATTTAAAGATAACGTAGACAATGTAATTAAAGAGACTGTAGCAGCTGGAGGGAATTGAAAAAGACTTCTTTTAAATAATAGTACATCAAGGTTTTGCAAGGGTGAATGCTGAAAATTATCTATGCATATGTTTTGAAAATAAAAAGCTTTAATTTTTAAAAAAAATAGTGCTTAAACTGAGTTTGGGAGAAAACAAGAAGGGGATATAACAAGAAGGGGCATTCTAAATATAGAAGGCAATTAATGCAAATGCAGATACCAACTCAAAAAATAAACATTTATTAAGCACCTGCTGTATGATAGGCACAGAATTAAGGGCTAAAGATATGAAAGAGAAGCAAATAAGACCCTGCCCTCAAGGAGTTTATAATCTAATGGGGGAGACAACATGCAAATCTATTCAAAGTAAGCTATGTGCTGAGATGTGGCAGCATATGACAGAAAAAGCAATGTAGTTAGCTTGGTGAGACCATGGAATTTGGGAAATAAAGAAATGTTTATTAAGGCTGGAAAGTGAGGCTTTGGTTAAGCCGTGAAAGATTTTCAATGCCCATCAGGGGAGTTTTTTGCTTTTCTTAGGGGAAAAGGCACGTCATTATAAGTTATTCAGAAAGGGTCAAATTGGCATTTTAGGAGAATTAGACCACTCTGAGTTCCTATAATGAACTGCCTCCATCACCTCCACTGGTTGAAATTCTTCTCTTTCTTCACAACTCAGGTCTGGAAACCCTAGCTCAAGAAGCCTTCATTCCCAGAGGCCATGCAGCTGAGAGCATTTCCTCTTAAAGCATTCTACAGAGCTTTGGCAGCATTGCTCTACCTGCTATTATACTTATCTATGTAAATACCACAGCCTTCCAAGCCCACTGGCAGCTTTTTGAGGGGGAGGATTACACTGATTTTATCTTTATTATCCCCAGTCTCTATAACAATGCTTACAGTCATTTTGCACACTGTCTTATTTGTTAAGACATTATCTTAACAAATACTTACAGAATTTAAGAAAGACCATTAAAATAAGACAGATAAAATTAAGCAAAATGATCAAACCACAGACATACCAGAAATTAGGTGTAAGAATAAACAAAAGTTAGGAAGGAAGAAACTTGAGTTGGATTAATCAACATGTTAATATTCATATAAATAAGTAGGAATAACTTAGATGTCATATACAAGGCTTCATATGAAAGAGGATTTGTAATTTTGGGCTCCAGAATGCTAGATCAATATGAGGAAGTTATAAATCAGAAAATTTGGGATCAGAATAGATCATAAATAATAAAAAAAAAAAAAAAAGAGGGGAGTAAAGATCCCATATGTACAAAAAAAAAAAAAAAATTAGCTGTTCTTTTTCTAGTGGCAAAGAATTGGAAATGGAGTAGATGCCCTTCAGGTAGGGGAATGGCTAAATAAATTAGGGTACATGAATAGAATGGAATATTATTGTTCTATAAGAGATGAGGAACAGAGTGATTTCAGAAAAGCCTGGAAAGCAGACATGAACTGATTCAAATGAAGTGAGAAGAATCAGGAAAACACTGTACACAGTAATAATAAGATTATGTGATGATCAACAGTGATGGACTTGGCTCTTTTTAATGAGGTTATTCAAGGCGACTCCAGTAGAATTTTAATGGAGAGTGCCATCCATATTCAGAGAGAGACTGAATGCAGATCAAAACATAGTATTGTTGAGGTCTAGATTTGGGGTACCTAAATTAGAGTTTAGTTGAGGTCTAGTGGCAGGTTTGGGGTACAGGAAGTCAAGCAAAGCTCCCCTGCGACTTCCACATCAGTATTTTCACCTTTTTGTTTATTTGTTTTCTTCTTATGGTTTATTTTTTTCCTTTTGGTCTGATTTTTCTTGGACAATATGACAAATATGGAAATATATTCTAAAAGACTGCCCATATTTAATCTTTATCAGATTGCTTTGTGTCTTGGGGAGGAGTAAGTAAGGGAAGGAGGGTGAAACATTTGGAACTCAAAGTTTTACAAAAATTTATGCTGAAAACCATCTTTATATGTATTTAGGGAAAGAAAATACTATTGGGGAAAAAAAGGTAAAAGAAAGAAATTATCATAAAAAAAGATCTAAAACTATCAAAGAGAGCAACAGGCCACCTTGAACATTAGTGGGTTTCCTCTCATTTGATGTCATCGAGAGAAGGCTTAATGACCACTTTCAAGTATGTCATAGATAGAAGTGTTTTCTGGGTAATGATTGCCCTGGATAGTGTCTAAGGTGTTCAAAATCTGAAATCCTTGATACTCTGAAATAAGACATTTCTAAATAACTTGTTGTGTCCTACCACTAGATTATATACTTCTTAAGGGCAGGGAATATCCAATTTTTATATTTGTATCTCAAGTGCCTAGCCACAGTGATTGGCAAACAGAAGCTATTTTAAAATACTTGTTCAATTACATTTGACATAATCATGGTGAAATTTGGATGAAATTCATATAAAATGGAAAGTGACAAATTAGTGTGGCAAGTTTAATAATGAAAATGTTAAGGAGGCTTGAAAACTGGCCAAGAAGCCTGGAGACTAACTACCTATACATATCCAGTTCTGCCCCTAGCTAACTGTCTGATTTTACACTAAAATCATATCCCATCTCTGGGACTCAGTTATCTCAACTATAAGAAAGAGAATTAAACCAATTCTAAGGACCCTTCAAGTTCTAAGAGGCTACAATTCTGTTCACTGTAACCAAGAGTAGCATAGTGCATAAAGCACTGGCCCTGCAGTCAAGAGAACCCGAGTTCAAATCTGCCCTCAGATACTTCCTAGATATGTGAACCTAGACAAGTCACTTAATCCTGATTGCCTTCACCAACCTCCCAAAAAAGTGTGTATTGTAACAAGTCCATATGATATAACAATTAATGGACATAGTGACAATATGGAAAAAATGCTGTTGACAAAAACTTAAGCTGGAAAACAGTCATGAGTTTTAATAAATAGCCAGTGTAGTGTTCTAGCCCTAATTATAGAAGATGTATTAGGGGAAAAGATAAGCCCTGACTCCTAAAAAAATAGGAAACTTTTTAATATATTTGGTGGGGAGAAAACATAATTAACACATACATACAAATCAGTGTTGTACCCTTCAAAGTACTCATCTTGGGAGGCTATATAGTTGCTACAAGTATACTAATGTCATTAACAACACAACCTATGTTTGCTGGATTGAATATCTTTTGGGGCAATAAATAAGTCATTTTCTGGGAGGAGTTAATTTTATCTCTTGAGACAAAAGTATTAGAGACAAGTTTATTAGAATAAATGATTAAGTTATAAGTCAAAAATAAAGCATTTTATTATGAATTAATGTAGCTGGTTTTCATTTGATGTTAAACTAGCTATAAAGATAATTTATGAGGCTTCCTAAGAGAGAAACAATACTTTGACAATGAAGTCAAAAGATCTAGGTTCAAATCTTCTATCTGATGAGCAAAAAAAAAGAAAAAGCCACTTAAGTTTCCTGTTGCTCATTTTCATCATTTTAGATGAAGTAGTTGGAAGGACATTCATAGGCCACGGGGTCCATCTCTATCTAAATCCTTTGCTAAATAAGTAGAGGTCATGGGTTCGTACATTTGAGCTGGAATAGACCTTAGAGGTCATCTACTATAACTCTCTTAAGGAGGGGGAAAAAGACAACCAAAGACAGTGGTAGAATGGCTTGCCAAATGTCTCCTAAGCAGTAAGTGATGACATGCAATTGCACAGCTCCCAAGGGGATCCAGAACTTGATGCCAGATCTCGACCCATACTTCTACACTCTCTTCATTTTACTATCTTGTCTCTCCAAACTAATGTAACACTTATGGGGTAAACTATAAAATTGAATGATTGCCCATAGGAGGTCAAATCCAGCCTCAGTAGGCTTAGTAGTTGTATGACACTAGGCAAGTTACTTCACCTTATTTACCTCAGTTTCTTCATCTATAAAATGAGCTGGAGAAAGAAATGGCAAAACCCTCCAGTATCTCTCCAAGAAAAGCCCAAATGTGGGTCATGGAGAGTTGGACATGACTGAACAACAAAGATTACATAGGTGGTTAGCAGAAGAATAGGCATTCAAAGTTCTAAATCTGATGCTCTTTCCTGGAAACAAATACTGTATATGGGTTGGTACCAAAAATAAAATTACAAACAGCCTTGAAAATTACTAAGACAGAAACCTACTTCAAAGCTATATATTTTATATTCTTAAAAATGGCCACAGTATTGTAATTAGAATGATGAAAATCACAAATTTCTTCTTTTATCCTTTTACCATCTCCTACTTCCCTAAATAGACTAGTGCTACATACTCCAAAAAAGATAAATTATTCTTTAACACTCTTATAATTCTTGGGACTGAGGGGTGTTAATTACTATCCAGAAACTCAGTGCATAATGAAGCTATGGAATGTATATATTTCAAAGCCCAATGTTTCAGTGCTTTATAAATCAATGTATATTTTCCCACAAGAATATAGACAAAAAAAACCATTTGTGATTTGTATAGCTGGAAACTAATTTTTGTTTGCTTTATTGCACAAATAGTGGCTATGCAGGTTTTGTTCCCTCTCTAAAATTGAGGTTCAAGATCTCAAAGACATCAGAATTTATGTATTTGTAGGTTAGGTTAAAAAAAAAAGTTTTAAAAGGATCAATCCTAAAATGTTTAGAATACTCTGAAAAGCAGAACTTCTGCTCTGAGATGGCTCTAGGGCTGATTTCACCAACACAGCAGCCTAGGCTTCATAAGCCCACCTTCATTAGAAAGAGTCACAGAAAGTGATGAGATTACAGAGGTGTTTCAAGTCGTATAACTGACTGGGGAAGCACACAACTTGGAAGCACAGACAGGCTCTTGGGAGCTGCAGCTTTGGTGTGTTTGGACGTATGTGTGTTTTATTTCTAAAACAAATCAAGAGTCGAGTTAAAATACTTTCTTCTCTGCTTCTAAGACTTAACTTGCCATTAGGCCCTGTGCCAGCTAATAATTTTGCACTATCAGAAATTCAATACTGATGAACATCGCAATTTATGTAGACAGCTCATCTGGAATAAATCTTTATCAACATAATGCACAGTGATACCAGGAGATTTGGATTCTAATCCTCTGGACACTTTCCTGTATTTTTTTCTGTCCCTCCGTTTTCTCCCATCTCTACTCTTCCCACCTCCATCCCCTATGTGCCTGTATCCAATTGATTTTTATTTAAGAGAAACCTTTACCAGCTTCACAAATAACTGTTTTTGTCCTTCGAATTGTTATTCCTGCAGCACATGCTTGATTCTTGGTACTTGTGTTGTACACAGTCATTTTCACTAGGGAGAGGTTCCTCTCTAGGCCCTCTTGAAGTTTTCTCAGTCTTATAGTAACAGACATTTTGTAGCTTCCCAGTGGACAAGCTTAGGCAAATCTAAGGTACATTACCTGCTTTTAATTTATTTATAACCATTTACTCTAATTCAAATAAAACATATTTAAAGGCTTGTTTTCCCAGCTCAAAGAACACAAGGTTACCAAACTCCTCCAAAAAAAATTAGTCACATTTTTCGTTACTTCTCACTTGGGTGTCAAGATCCAGGGATTGCTACCTTGTAGATCATATGCTTCTTAAGGAATATTTTTAGGTGGTAAAGATTGATTAAAACAGAACCATCCATACATGCGGTCATAACAATAATATAAGTGATCAAAATTTTAAAAAGACAACATAATTTGGATCAGATGCAATTGCTGATGGTTGTTCCAAAGGGTTGATGCTAGAACACACCAAAATCCTTTAGTAGAGAGATGGTGAACTACAAATCTGGAATATGACACACTATGTTATCTGTAGTCACTGTCAAAAGATTTTGTTTAACCATATTATCTTTAAATCCCAGTGCTGGAGAAACTGAGTTTGGAAGATCCTTTGAGTTCAGAAGTTCTAAGCTGCCATCAGGCTTAATACAACCTGGTGACCATAATAAGTCTAGCACCAATATGGTAAGCTCCCCCAGTAAAGAGGAGCCTGTGAGTGACCACAATGCTCCCAACCAGACAAAATCATGAGACTCAATCTCAAAAGAAAACAAAACTGTTAGCTTCCCTTCCCTCCCTACCCTGATTGTCCCTCAATAGACATTTAAACAACACAGCCCACTAACAGGAGATATTCATAAGTAATTATATTTAAAAGGCCACTAATAAAAGACATAACAAAGAAATGGATTGTTATAAAATACAGCAATAGAAGTTCATTTATAGTTTGCAAGTTGAGATTAATATAGCAGAATAGAAATAATGCAATTTATTAATACTTATTGTATACCTTTTTTGAGTGGATACCCATCAATTTGGCTGAATAAGTTAGGATATATGAATGTAATGGAGTATTATTATTCTATAAGAAATAATGAGAAGACTGATTTCAGAAAAGCCAGGAAAGACATGAACTGATGCTGAGCTAACTTAGCAGAACCAGAACACTGTACATAGTAACAGCAAGATTATGTGATGATCAACTATAATAGACAACTCTTCTCAGCAAAAGTGATAATACAAAGAATGTGTGATGGAAAATGCCATTCATATCCAGAGAAAGAATTATGGAGATTGAATGAGGATCAAAGCATACTATTTCCATGTTACATTTTTGTTTGCTTTTTCTTTCTCATGATTTTCCCTTTTGTTCTGATTTGTCTTTCACAACATGACAAATATGGAAATATGTTTAAAAGTACTGCACATGGATAATCTATATTAGATTGCTTGCTGTCTTGGGGAGAGAGAAGTGAAGGAGCAAAGGAGAAAAATTTGGAACTAAAAATCTTACAAAAATCAATGTTGAAAATTATCTTTACAGGTAATTGAAAAAATAAAATATTATTGAGAGAAAAAAAAAAGAAGTCTTCCCTGATCTCTCAGCTATACATAATATCTTTGGCTTTTGGAATCCTTATTGCACTGTATAATTATCTCACTACAATTTTATATTCTGTGCCCCATTTTTGTTACTAGTATGCATGATGTTTTTCTAGCTAGATTAAACTCCATGAAAGCAGGGCTTGTTTCCTTTTTTGATCTGCCCTTTAAAAGGACCTCAACATATATTTGGGGAACAAATGGTTATAATAAGACCTAAAGTCAAAGAACAAATATTTAATGGGACAAGAAAATTTTCTATTCTATTTCCCCTAAGTTATAAATTTAACAAAGTCAGCATTCTTAAAATCTAGAGCAGGCCATTTACTATAAATTAATAGTTTCATCTCCTAGCACTGAAGAAAAAAAAAAGAGCACCAGTATCATGGGCTGGTGATGATTTTGCTGTACTGTTTTTAGACTCCTAGATAATGAAACTGGAAATGATTCAGTGTAGATTCTTAGACAAGTGGCTTCTAGCAAAAGGTCACTGATCATATACTAGTATTTTTATTTGTTATTGTCTAAATACTATATCCATACAGTAACTATCCTCTTTCAAATCATCTTTTTAAGTGTTAGGAAAGATTTCTTGGCCCACAGTCAAATCAACACTACCTAAAGCAACTGAGCTATATTTTCCTCCAGAAAAGCAGCTGACCTTTTAAACCTATTGGGGAATATAATGGAATCTATTCATGTAATGCTGAAAGCAAGTAGTTGTTAGAGGAGAAAAAGTCACAATTCTCTCCAAAATTACCCTCAGTGCCAGTTGAAGAAATTAGTCAATTTATTGTTGTTGTTCAATCACTTTTGATTAGGTCCAACTCTTTGTGACTCCATTTAGGGTTTTCTTGGCAAATATACTGGTACAGTTTGCCATTTCCTTCTCCAGTTCATTTTATAAATGAGGAAACTGAGGCAGACAGGGTGAAGTGATTTGCCCAGGGTCACACAATTAAGAAGTGTCTGAACATGGATTTGATTTCAGGAAGATGAGTCTTCCTGACTCTAAACCTGGTTTAGCATTCTGCTGCACCCTTTAGCTACCGAAGTTAATCTGTATTGAGACACAAAAAAACTGAGGGGAGGAAGATATTGAATAACATAATCTATAAAGCCAGAATGACTCTGACACCATTGATAGTTCTGAAAGAGATCACCTTGTCCAACTCATTCTTTTAATAAGATAAGATAAATGCCCTACTATGAGATCTCCTTATAATAAGACCATTTTAGCATTTCAGAAATTAAACTGAAGGGAGTGGGAGGAAAAGGAAAGGAAAAACAAATCTAGAAGGACTCAGGTCACAATGAATCCTAATCTATAGTAAATACGGAAAATGGAAAGGAATTCATTTGCAAACCCAAAGGAGGTCAAGGACAGAGGGAAAGGACTCATATGTACAAGAATATTTATAGCAGCATTTTTCATTGTATCAAAGAAGTGGGAACAAAATTGGTGTCCCTCAGCTGGGAAATGGCCATGATATATAGAAGTAATGGAATATTACTGTGCCCTAAGAAATGAAGAATTCAGAGAAACATGAAAAGACTTGAATGAACTCATGGAGATTGAAATGTACTGAATCATAGGGAACATTTACATGATGATCACAGTATTACAAAATAAAACAAGTTAGAAAGATTTAAGAAGTCTGTTCAAAGCAGTGAATAATTGTGACTTCAGAGAACTGATGATAAAGCACATCATATACCTCAATAAGAAGAAGTAATGGACTGGAAGGGCAAAATGAAATATGCTCTTTCAGATTTGGCCAAATTGCTGATTTGTTTTGGTTGGCTATATATACTTTTGGATATAAGTTAAGACTTATTCCAGGGAGAAGGGAGATTTAATTAATGACTAGTGACAGAAATGCAAAAAGAGCATTAAAAAAATCTTTTCAAATATGCAGAAGAAAATAAAAAATAAAAAGGGTCCAGAGCAAATTTGATAAATACTAAATAACAAATCTGGTATTTGGGATCTAGTAAATGCTAAATTGAATATATACTTTAAAAACTATGTGACAATTCAGGTTCTCATTCAGTCCTCTTTCTTGTTCTCTTATACTAAAATGTTTCTGTTGACTGATTATTAAATTTATAAGAAAAAGAAACTTTAAAAAAATAAAATGGATGAGTCATACAAGATGAGTAGTTGTACCATCAATGGAAGCAATATTCTTATTGATGAAATCATAGATCTGTAAGATCATCAATCAAACCTGACAGGAATTTCAGAAACCAGTTTGGTCCAAGTTCCTCATTTTGTAAGGAAAATAAGGCCCAAGAATGTTAAATAATTTGCCCAAAGTCAAATACATGTGATAAGTACTAGCGGGTATTCAAACTTATGTCCCCTGACTCTAAAGTCATTACATTTTCCATTAAATCATGATACTTCTTATCAAATTATAGAAAAAAAGAAAAGTTATTGGGTGACTTAGGGGCAAAAAACCTTAGAAAATTTCAGAGCTAGTTTCTTCTCTCTCCCCAAAACATAACAAAACTTCCATAAAGTCAAGGAGAAGGTCAAGATCAATGGCATATAGCCAGGAGTGCAATAGGAAGGACACAAGTGTGTTTAATGAATACAGAGCAAACACAAACTGGAATTTCCTTTAATAAAGAGATGTCACACCCCCCCCCAAATTTTTTAATATGAGAATTCTATACACACATATACACACACACACACACCATGACATACTCAAATATCAGCAATCCTCCCTTTCCCCAATGTAGATAGGCTCATAAATGCCTACTCACTTTTGGAGCTGCCGTATCCACTAGTCTCTGCCGATGCCGGGCTGAGCTGAAGTGACTCTTCGGAGGCTGCCCTTCCTGACAGTGAATGGAAAGGGGGGAAATGAACAGGAGAAAGGAAGAGGAGAAGGTGGGACGTGAGGTGATGGAAAAATGGCCAAAAAAGGGAGAGGGAGAGTGTTTAACTGTACTTTAGTAGTTATCTAACTAAAACTTTATAAACATAACACGAAGTACATTTAGTATTCTCCCAATAAGCACATATGCTACAGATATTCAATTAAGTTGATTTTCCTATAGCCATGCATGTCTATTTTACAGCTATGAAATGTCAGAATTGAGACATTTCTCTTCCCATTGGAATTCCAGAGGTTATAGTTTCATAGGACCTTCTTTGTGATTTCATTATCTGATATTTTAGATTTCACTTTTAATGCTGATAAACGGGAAACCAGTAGGAGAGTGGGGGGAGTGAAGGGTAATTTTTTCTATAAACTCCATTAATTCAATTATATTTCAATATCTGAAAATTCCATCTTTCTTCTTATCATAATAGAAGGCATGTCTCAGATCAGCAGTGCTCTTCCTCAATCACATTTCAGTAGAATAACACATGGAATTCCAGAATTCCTCCCAACTTTGAAACCACCTTTGCCTGAGAAGCTCTGCACTGATTTATCTAAGATGCATCCCTGATGATTCTCTGGCAATCACCAAAAAGTCTGACCAGTGATGATCTGAAAGTCCAGGGGAAAAAAAGAGCAACTGATAATCTTACATAGTAATTTTGTTCTAGTGCTCAAAAGAGATAAATCTACCCTCAGGCACACACCTTAAAGTACTCTGAAGGTAGATTTTTTTCCTGCTCAGTACACAAGCCCCATTTGAAAGGGGAAGATTTGGGCTAGGATTTTAAAAAATGGACATAGCTCTATACTCTAACCTCCTGAGAAACCCACAAGCCAAATTAAATACAAACACTTATTAAACACATATTAGGCACAAGGCCCTGCTGTAGACATTAGGGATACTTCAAAGAAAGTAAGTAGGAATCCTATCCCCAGGGCCTGACAGCATAAACATTCATGGACATTGAGATCAGGGGCAGTGTGAGCTCCCCACCTGTATGATCTTTTGATAGAATAAAAGACAACACCAGACATAAAATTCCTGGAGAATTGCAAACAGTGATCAGTTATTACTTGGTCATTTCTACGTAATAGGAGGAGGATGTGAAAGGAACATCTTGCTAGTAAAATACAGAATATCAACTTTTTTTTTCCTCTACAAGGATAACAGCTATATTACTTTAAGACATATATTAGTCATATCTACTTGAATTGTCAGAAATATTTGTGGCCATAAGGATAACTACCTTATAGAAATGAAATGTCATAAATGGCAAACTACATGTAAATATCCCCTCTAGTAACTGACAGGTCAACATGCTCCTCCCCCTTTCCCCCCCTCCCCCGGCCCCCCACTTTTTCTTTTGCTTTCTTTTGAAAGATATAAGGAAATAGTCTTTAGATTTTTATCTATTCTAAAAAATATCCCGTCCTCATTTCCTCCTGCCCTAGCCCAGGCTCATATATTTACTCATCTGAACTATAATAGGACACAGTAGACTTTCTGCACCTTCACTTTTATCTCTTCAATTTATCCTTCAAGTTGTCACTGATTAATCTTATTTAATCACAGATTTCACTAGAATTCTCTTTTGAATTTGATAGCAAATATCTCTTCCTAAAGCAAAATAATTGGCTAGCCAGGAGATTTTCAATATTATTATTTTTTCAAGCATGTTAAGCAAGCAAAACATTTTTTCTCTGTCATTCTCCAAAGGTGTACCACAAATGAATTTTGCTATTTCTACTTCACCCCTAAAAAAACTGTTCTAATCACATGTAAACAAATAATTATCCTCACTGATCCAAATGGGAAGAAAGCTGTGGATTGTGATTCCATATGGAATCATTACAACTGATTTGAATGTTCTAAACCATAATAAGGAAACATCATCAGTATCAACAATGCCAGATTCTCCCACTCACCAGGAAAAAAATTAATCACAGAGTTAAATATACATTTACAGTTAACATGCGAATTAACTCAATTCCAGGCCTGCTCTTTACAGCTCTTGTTCTAACACCAAGGTGAAAACAGTTGTTGGTTGTTATTTTGTTTTTTTACATTAGCTAATTGTACCCTGAACTCAGCAGGAGGCAGATGTCGCTGTTAAATCTCATACCTAAAATCACAGCCATAATATATTTGCCCCCCTCTCCTCCATTGATAGAAAACTGGTGAAAAGACATCTCATTCTTCAAGGAGACTAAATAGGCTCTTGAATTTTTGTTCTCTCTTTCATCTCATTTGTTATCAAGCTCAATGAATCTTGAACACCAGATACACAAGATTAACAAATGGGTCTATAAAATAATCAATGTATTTACGCAAAGACTTAAGCAATGCATCTTAATAGAAACTAAGGGGCAACCTGGAGGATTAGAGATATTTTAATGAATCACATGTAGAAATAAAATGACAATCTGGGCAATCAGAACAAGTTGTTTTTTTTTTCCTTCAGTGTAGGACGTTATTTCAAAAGCTTAATCTAAAATTTATTTTTAATAAAATGTAGTCATGCTGAAATCAATTATGTAAAAAAGCTTAAATTTCTTATTCCCCAGCTTTATGATATCTCAGTTGCAATATACTTGTCAATGGGTCACTTTTAGATTGGGGAAGGGGGCTACTGGTTTGGGGAAAGGGAAAAACATAGAACACGTGAATACTCAGAGTTCAATGTAATTGAGAATCACTTCAGCAAAGTTAAATTGATAACTGAACAAAGGTAAATATGCTAGTCAGAAAGCACAGTATTTCCTACTGTTTTTTCTCTTCCTTCTTTTTTCTTGTACAAATTTCCACATTAAGTTTGATCCACAGTTGGATAATCCAATAAGCAGAACTATGTTTATGCTGAAGAGTCCTCAAAGTAAAGTCTAGAATCCCAAAGATATAAAGGATGATCCTATAATTAACATGTTATAATCAGAGAATACTTGTTATAATATGCGCTGTAGTACAGAAACCCATGTGATGACAGAATGAATGAATGAGACTACTATCAATAGTACTGATATAACAGGGTACAGAAACTTCTGCGGCTGGTTAGATATACAGATCAAAGCTATATATAAAGCCCATTTATTTTTCCTTAAAACAATTTCAAGCTCATTGCTTCTGCTTCCTCCCTAAATCTGTTAGAATACTAATTTTTATTTTTGTTGTTGTTGTTGAGGAAATTGGGGTTAAATGACTTGCCCAGGATCACACAGCCAGGAAGTATTAAGTGTTTGAAGTCAAATTTGAACTCAGGTCCTCCTGAATTCAGGGTCGATGCTCTATTCACTACACTAATTAGCTGCCCCCCTTAGAATACTGTGCATCTTCCTCATTCTGCTCCCCATACCACACTCTAAAGTTATAGATTAATAACTAGCATAATCATTTGGGGATCTTTCCTAAATGATGATTTATTTTTTGTTTTCTTGGATGGGACTTGTTATTCCATCAGTATGAGGCAAACACTTAGTATAGAAAATCCTCTCCACTAATTCTCTCTCATATTCTCTCTCTCTCTCTCTCCCTTTCTCCGTCCCTCCCTTCGCCTCTGTCTGTCTCTCCGTCTCTCCGCCTCTGTCTGTCTCTCCGACTCTGTCTGTCTCTCCGACTCTCTGACTCTGTGACTCTGTCTGTCTGTCTGCCTCTGTCTGTCTGCCTCTGTCTGTCTCTCTGTCTCTCTGCCTCTGTCTGTCTCTCTGTCTCTCTGCCTCTGTCTGTCTCTCTGTCTCTCTGCCTCTGTCTGTCTCTCTGTCTCTCTGCCTCTGTCTGTCTGTCTCTCTGCCTCTGTCTCTCTGTCTCTGTCTCTCTGCCTCTGTCTCTCTGTCTCTGTCTCTCTGCCTCTGTCTCTCTGTCTCTGTCTCTCTGCCTCTGTCTGTACATATCTGTGTCTGTCTGTCTTACTGTCTACCTCCCTCTGTCTCTTTCCTTGAAATTCTGAAGCTCTTATTTATTCTTCCCTCTCCCTAATTTTATATACCTCACAGTTTTCCAAGTCTTGTCCTTTATTCCTCTGCTACTTTTAATATATATTTCCTAGATCTCTACCCCGATTTTCATAGGTAGGTACACACATACATACAGAGACAGCCAGCTTCTTAGAATTGCCTTAGGCATTGAACAATTAACTTGATTCTCCATCATTCCAATCAAAGTTTTGTTAACTCCAGATTCAGATTCTTCATATGACACAAGGTTGCTGGTTACTCTAGAACTTATTATGTTGGTCTGCCATTATGAGTAATCCAGCATGGTTTTGACTTAGTCTCAATTTGATCACTTGCCCTATTAGAATCTAGTACATTCTGATCTAGAATCAGAATCAGAAGACTACAACAATTCAAAAGATCAAAAGGAAGCATCTGTAGCATTTTAAAAGATTTTCCATTGTTTGAATTTTGTGTGCAACCAAATGAGTTAATGAGTTTAGTATGTACAACAGGCTAAGTACTATGCTATATACTAGGGAGAGAAGTACAAAAAATAAAGCAATCCCTACTTGCAATGAATTTTCAATCTACTGGAAGAAATAATAAGGACATATGAAACAGATATAAATATATAGACACAAATAAACATATATTTATAAATACACAACATATACAAATATATGTGTGTGTGTATGTGTGTGTGTGTGTGTCCGTGTAACAAGGTAGTTTAATGGAAAGAGGAAAGTACTAGTATTTGGGTGGCTCTGAAAACACTCCATTCAGACATGGTACCTGGGCTATACCTTAAGGGAAGAAAAGAGGCTATGAAGTTGAAGGAAGAAGGAAGCTTATTCCAAGCATGGGGGGAAATGTTAAAAATGGATAGTTCGTAGGTATATTCTAATGACCATTTGGCAATATTTGCTTAAATTTTCAGATTCAAATTATGGGTTTGTCACTATATGATATCCAGAGGGTATTGATCTGCCACTGGTCACATGCTCCAAAATGAGCAAGAAAATTATGTGTTGTTGAGGTGATTTATTTATTTCCCTACAGTAAAATATAATTAGCTCACATTAATAATTGCTTCATTAAAAAGAATTTCTTTAGGAAAGTTGAAATACAGAATAGAAACCTATAAAGCTTGCCTTTAAATTATTTATTCATATGATGTCATGGCAGGGCAGCAGTGGCTAATGCCCATCTAGTTAACAACTTATATTATATATATTATATGTGTATGTATATATATATATATGTATACATATATATATATATACACCCTATACTTAAATATACTTATGTTACTGATTGTTGTGTCCTGCTTTCTAGAGCCCCCAAGTTGGGGTGACAAAATGTACTGTGCTTTCTAGAGCCCCCACGCCGAGGTGATTAAAATATACCATCTTAGTGGAGATGAGGCAGGACTCCTGAGGACGGTGGAAAAATGGAGTCTATTTCAGGGACTTTCCCCTTTTTATATACCTTCATACCTTTATGTAACAAAAACATCGGGCGTTACCCAGTATAACTTTTGCATGTGAGACCTACATGAACAACTTGCTATTGTACATCGTTTGCCACCTGGCATCACTCTTCCACCTGGTATCGCCGTTTCAATCACAACACAGGTTGTCACCACCCCCAACTTCTCAGGAAAGCCGAGAGCCCTTAGGGAGATGGGGAGCCAAACCAGACATTGTCATCAGGTACCCTCTAGACTGAAGGGTCTTATACCTCACCCAGAGTTTCCCCACTGTCTATGACCCTTTACAACCTATATATGACATATGTTATACAATATTACATATTTTATGCTATATGTATACTTATATTTAATATGTTCCCAATCTAATGACTAAATAATTTAACTATCAGATTACATATTTTCAAAGCTCTTTGCACAATGCTTGGCATATGGCAGCCACTTAATGCTCCTTTCCTTCTTTCCTACCCACATCCTAGCCTCTAAATCCTCTTTTTTCCCCTCAAAAATTTTTCTTTGCATTGTGCTTCAGCTATAGGAAGAAAAAATACATTTTTTTTTAAAATTTATGCAGACTCAACCAAAACCAATCTGCTATACTAATAGCTACTATTGAAAGAAGCAGATTCCAAGTAAATAAACAAGCTATTAGGCTGAGGACAGAAGTGTCCACACAAGGACAAACTTTGCATTTAAAGAAGGTTAACTGATATTAACTGAATAGTGATTTCATGTCTAATAATTCACTAAGATTTCTTCTGATAATTTGGAAGAGAAACATCTTCATGAATAATTTAACTTTGTTTTCTTTTTTTCCCTGCAAGGCAATCATGGTTAAGTGATTTGCCTAAGGTATCACACTGCTTGTGTCAAATGTCTAAGATCAAATTTGAACTTAAGTCCTCTTAACTCCAGGAATGGTGCTCTATCTGCTGCATCACTCATGGTATTGTTTTCAAACAATATATTATTCTCTAAGTTTGTAAATCAGATTACTCACTATTTCAGCCTTACTTTGCACTAAGATAGATCAATTACAAATTCCCTGATATACGTAGAATTTAGTAGACAACTCCCAGATGATGGAAAACCTAGTTCTTTTGATCATTTATTAGCAACCTAAATTCAACTGTAATAGTCACTAGGAGTTTTTAACTCGATATTCAAATCAGACCATCACTCCCATTTTAGAAAGGAAAAAAAAAATCCACTCTTAGACATATCCAATTTGGAGACATCAAGAAAAAGAATGAATAGCACACAAAGGTCTATGTTAATGTTTCACATGCTTTTGGA
Organism: Sarcophilus harrisii; assembly: GCF_902635505.1. Lineage (NCBI taxonomy): Eukaryota > Metazoa > Chordata > Mammalia > Dasyuromorphia > Dasyuridae > Sarcophilus > Sarcophilus harrisii. Next base: position 157,563,530 of record NC_045426.1, on the reverse strand, counting down.
ATAATTCATACAATTCTATTATTAAACAATTGTAATTCTGAATTATTGGTAGAGAATTAGTAGTAACCTCTATAATCACTTCCAAGAAATCCTTTTGTCTATATTTAGTATTATCTTTCCCCATTCTGAATCTTTTTAAATATCATATTTTAATAAAATCAAGATATTATAAACAGGAAAAAGTAGCTATTGAACACCAACAAATCAATTCAACAGTGAATTTCTAAGGAAAAAAAAAATCAAGTACTTGAATATTATTGAATGACCAGCATCATATCAATTCACAAGTCCATAAGATTTAACAATTAGCAAACACATAAAAGAAATCAAAAGAAGGATCAGAAATGCTACCAAATGTTAAAATATGCCACCTAGGGCACAGAACACATTTTATAGTTATGAGACCACAGGCATCTGTTGTTGTAACCCACGGTTCTAATTACATTATAATTTGTGGAGATCTCTATAAGTCATAACTTGATAAAGATGAAAGGATCTCATTTAGCTTCACTTTCTTTCAAAGCCTTAGCTTTTCAAATTCATTTTCATGACCTTCAGGCCTTGTGCTGGAAGCTTTGGAGAAGAGTACAGGAATACTAACCTAGCCCCTGAGAATCCTCAAAGATGCCCAGGAAACTGCAATTATCAAAACCACATTGGGTTATTTGTGGGAATGGGAGCTGTTGATGGATAGTGATTCAAAAAGACAGGCTCATATAGGAGAGGACACTGATTGTCATTTAACAATAACAACAAAAATTTAAATGACTTGTGGTTGATTTTTTTTTTTTAATGGGCATCATCAGTCACTAGGATCACTCAGTCAATAAGAATTTATTATTAGCCTACTGTGTCAAGTACCCTCCTAACTGCTAGGAATAAACAAAAGCAAAAACCAGGAACATACACTTTCAAATGGTTAACTACAAACAAGATATATAGAAAGAAGACAAGCATTTATTAAGCGCTTATTATGTCCCAGGTACCAGGTCCCATCATTAAATGCTTTACAGATACCGTCTCATTTGATCCTCATAACGAGCTAGAAGGTAGATATTATTATGATCCTCATGTGGAAGAAATGGAAAGAGACAAACCCTTATGTTACTTCTCTAGGATTACACAATTAGTAAGTGTCTGAAACCAATTTGAATTCAAGTCTTACTGATTGCAAGTTTAGTGTTCTATCTACTGAACCACCTAGCTGCCTCTGAATAAATTGGAGACAATCAACAGAGAAAAGGCATTAATGTTAAAAGGGTTTAGAAAAAGTTTCCTGAGAAAGTGGAGGGGAGTGGAAGAAGAAAACTAGTTTAGCTGGGAATTAAAGAAAGCCACAGAAGAAAGGTGACAAGAAATGAAGAGAGAGAAAATTGAAGCCTGAGAGACAGCCTGTGAAAATGTACCCAACTGGGAGATGGAGCGGCTAGTGAGAACAACAGCAAGAGGTTTAGTGTCATTGGATCTCAAGGTAAGTGAAGGGGAGGAAAATGTAAGGGCAATTATTTCTCACATGAGGAAGTCATGTAAAAGATATCATTATTACTGATAAAGAGCTGGACTGGTTATATAGTAAGGGATCACCCTCCTACACCTTAGCTCCACTCATCATCCTAATAATTTCCTAGACCATAATTTCACTCCCTTTTCCCCAACCTCCACCTCCTCCATATGTCTTTTAGATGTATCCTCCAAGGACAATTAAAAACAGTCAAGAACGACAATTGCACAAAATGACAGGTTATGAATGGGCTGATTGTACACTGATAGAGAGAGTATCCATATCAGAGACATAGTGAATGGATTATAATACTGAAGCATAAATGTTTGATTTGGAAACAGTTGGCTGTATATAACTATACCATCATGATTAGTAGATCAAAGCTAACAGGGTTCTACTTCATTCTTTCACATCTATTGTCCCATTGTATAAGATTACGTGATAATATTTTTTTTATTAAAACACTTTATTTTTCAAAACATATGGGTAGACATTGGCCCTTGCAAAACCTTATGTTCCAATTCCCTGCCTATTCCCCCATGCCCTCCCCTAGATGGCAACTAGTCCAATATATATTACACATGGTGGAAATATATGTTAAATCCAATATATGTATCCATACTTATACAATTATTGTGCTGCACAAGAAAAATAAAATCAAACCAGTAAAAGGGGGGGGAACAAAATAAAATGCAAGCAAACAACAACAAAAAGAATTAAAATGCTATATTGTGAACCACATTCAGTTCCCACAGTCCTCTCTCTGGTGTAGATGGCTCTCTTCATCACTGAACAATTGGAACTGGTTTACATCATCTCATTGTTGAAAAGAGCCGCATCCATCAGAACTGATCTTCATATAATCTTGTTGCCATGTACAATGATCTCCTGGTTCTGCTCATCTCACTTAGCATCAGTTCATACAAGTCTCTCCAGGCCTTTCTGAAATCATCCTGCTGGTCATTTCTTATTCTATAACATTCATATACCACACCTTATTCAGCCATTCTCCAATTGATGGGCATCCATTCAAGTTTCCAGTTTCTTGCCACTACAAAGAGGGCTGCCACAAACATTTTTCCACATGTGGGTCCCTTTCCCTCCTTTAAGATTTCTTTGGAATATAAGCCCAGTAGAAATGCTGCTGGGTCAAAGGATATGTACAGTTTAATAACTTTTTGAATATAATTCTAAAAAAATTGCTCTCCAGAATGGTTGGATCCATTACCTGGTAACATTTTATAGTAACTTTCTCTTCACAGGCCCCTGTAATATCTATGATATTCTTTTAAACTTAGTATTATGTTGAACTTAATATATTGCTTAAAACATGTTCAAAATGTGGAATTTGACTGGAGTAGTAGAAGTCATAGCAATGACCCATTATAATTTTGCTCTAGCATCACCTAAAATGATGAGATAAAATTCTATGTTTAATGTAAACTTGGTATTATAGACATAATAGATTGATAATTGATTTTTAGGTGCCTACTAAACTCAGGATACCCATGCTAGACAGAATTCAAAGACAAAACTATAACAATGCCTACCCTCAAAGAGTTTATGTTCTCCTAGGAGCCTAGGGTTCACAAATAAGTAAATACATGATATAAACATTATTAGAGAGGTGGACACATAAGGAGAGGAAATTAACCCCCTAATTGAGAGGAAAAATTTAAAACCAGTTCCTGACTTAGACTATGAATGGAGAAAATAGGAATAGGTGGTATAGTAAATAGAATGCCAGGCCTGGAGTCAGAAACACTTGTTTTCCCAAGTTCAAATATGGCCTTAGATACTTCCCAGCTTCATCACTCCATTTAAGTTACTTAACTCTATTTGCCTTGGTTTTCTCATTTGTCAAATGAGCTGGAGAAGGAAATGGCAAATCATTCCAGTCACAAAGAGTTGGACACAATAAAAAAATAATAAAACAATTCTTTCCAAGAAAACTTTATATTATGCTGATTTTGCATAGAAGAACTAAAGAAATTCACACATAGGCTACTTAAAAACTGATGCTCTTTAAATTAAGAAAAACAAACAGAATTAAAAATTTGAATAGTAGCTTAAAAGCTGACAGATGCTAAGGATACCTTTTTACAAGTAAATTAATTTTTCCCTACTTCATAATCACTGTAATTTTCTGGAAACGTCATAACATCTGTTTTAGAAATCAAACAGTTGTATTACAACTGAGATATGCTTTATTTTTTTTTAAGTTTACTGCTACCTTTAGAAAAATGTGTGGGTCCTATATTATGTTAAAACCACCATTAAATTATATTTTGTAAAGGCATTTGAGAAGCTTACCTATTAGTTCATATTAACAAATTTTATTTCAAATATCATTTAACATTTTATTATAGAAGATAATTTTATAGCTCTAATTGCTAGCTTTAGCTTTCAAAATAAAGGATGATTATACCCTTACTTGTTAAATCTCTTAAACCAGTTCAATTTAATTTGAAAAAAAATTATATGATATAACCCCACACACTCCTTTAAAAATGAAATAAATTACAGAGAACCCAATACTCAAAAGGGAAATCTCATATATATATTTTTTAAAGTAAATCAATTTTGAACCTGACATAAAAATTTAAACACAGCTTCAAGTTTTACCCAAAGCAAATTATTGCAAACAAGTAATAAGAACCTGGATAATTAGACTCCAACTGCATTAAATTAAGCAAGGGACTTAGTAGACACTCCCTAAAAGACGCTTTGATTGATTGCATTAACTGAGGGAGCTACAAGGAGAATATCTAGAAACCCCAGAATCTAGTGGGCAGATCTCTTCAGGGTGAACATCTCAGTCCCACCAAAATTACTCATTCTATGTAGTTCCCATTATAGTCATGGGTTTTTGTAAATCTTCCATGATGGTTCCATACAGTACTTTCTTGGGTACTTCAAGTACTTCAAGAATACTAGTACAATCCTGGATCTGTCCATTTGTTCTAGTACACAATTGTTACATCATCAATTCAATAAATTGTCTATGTTTCTTGTTTGTTTGTTTTTTAATTATAGCTTTTTATTTACAAGTTATATGCATTGGTAATTTTACAGCATTGACAATTGCCAAACCTTTTGTTCCAATTTTTCCCCTCCTTCCCCCTATTGCCTCCCCCAGATGGCAGGTTGACCAATACATGTTAAATATGTTAAAGTATAGATTAAATACAATATAAGTATACATGTCCAAACAGTTATTTTGCTGTACAAAAAGAATCGGACTTTGAAATAGTGTGCTATTAGCCTATGAAGGAAATAAAAAATGCAGGTAGACAAAAATAGAGGGATTGGGAATTCTCCGTAGTGGTTCATAGTCATCTCCCAGCATTCTTTAAGTGGGTGTAGCTGGTTCAATTCATTACTGCTTTATTGGAGCTGATTTGGTTCATCTCATTGCTGGAGATGGCCATGTCCATCAGAATTGATCATCATATAGTATTGTTGTTGAAGTATGTAATGATCTCCTGGTCCTGCTCATTTCACTCAGCATCAATTCAGGTAAGTCTCTCCAGGCCTTTCTGAAATCATCCTGCTGGTCATTTCTTACAGATTGGTTTTGTTTTTAAAGTGAGTATTATTCTCATAAGGCATTGAGGTTTGCCCTTATAATAATCACAAAATGTTAATACCCTTAAGGAGTTTCTATAGGGGAAGGACAGATCAAATGGGTTGATTAAAGGGAAAGGGGGTAAAGATACAACACCTATGTGAATAAATATAATGCAAGAAAAATTAAGGTGGGGAAAACATTAGTAACTGGTGGGGAAGAATTCAAATTGGGAAATTTTCATAGAAGAGGCAAAATTTAAGCTGATAACTGTATTATAGATTTAGAACTTGAAGGGATCTCATTCATTTAGTAGATGAGAAACAGATACAATGATTAAATGATCTGCCTATGGTCACAAGGCTAATAAATGTCTGAGGGGGAATTTGAACCTGGAACCTCAGATTCTACACTTGAAGTTTTTAATCTTTAAGGACATGGAAGTTGAGAGGAGAGCTCTTTCCACTCAAGGAGAAGGGATGGTTTGTTCAAAATGAACAGCACTTAGGGAATGAAATGTCAAATTAGTTAGTTATCAATGTATTTTGGCCAGAATGTAGTCTTAGTAAAGAAAGCAAGAATAGTGGTGGTAGCCATATTGTAAGAGACTTTAAATGTGAGTGAAGTAGTTTTTTTTTTTTTTTCCCCTCATCTCATAGTTAATGTGAAATCATTGAAGCTCTTTGAACCAGGCGGGAGGGAGTGGGGGAGGGAGACAGAGTTGGCTCTATGCCTCCACAATTATTTTGGGAGCCTTTCAGGGAATGGAGAGAGGTTGGAAGCAGGGGACCTAAAGGGAAGTTTTTATAATCATCCAAATGAGATGTATAAGGATCTTTAAACAAAAGATAAAGTAGTGGTCATGGGAAAGAGAAAGAGACAAATGGGAGAGATACTATGAAAGTAAAAATCAGCAAGATTTTGCAACTGATTAGCTCTTGGGCAGGAAGAGGGAAGAGGAAGGAAGAGGAAAGAATTGGAGATAACTTTGTGATTACAACCCTGGGTGAATTTAGAGATGTCAAGCACTCAAAAGGAACTTGAGGAAAGACAAGTTTCTTTATGAAGAGAAAATAATAAGTCCATATTTAGACATGGAGTTTGAAGGACCTAGAAAACAACATACATACATATATGAACACATTTATATACATATAAATATTTGAAGGATTATTTATATATATAATATGTATAATCACATATCCATGTATGTGTATATACATGTGTGTACATATATATGTATATACATATATATGTGTATATATACATATACATATATATATATATATATATATATAAATAACAGAAAGAGAGACATAGAAAGGAAAGAGAAGATGGGCAGAGACAAAGAGATGTAGACATACACAGAGGGAAATATTGATCCTTCTTGCAAACAGCTTAAATCAACTTAAACAGCATTAATATAAAATGAATAAATACATAAAAAGGTTTAACATTAGCAAAGAGACAAAGGGGAAAGAATGAAGGGAGAACAAATATTTATTATGTATCTATGCTAAGACACAATGCTAAGTATTTCACAAATATTACCTTAATTTAAATGCAGATGCTATTGCTATCCCCATTTTACAGAAGAGGAAACTGAGGCAGACAGCAGTTAAATGATTTGTCCAGGAACACTATGTTAGGAAATATCTGGAATCTAAAGTCAGGTTTTCCTATCTCCAGGGCCCAGTGCTCTATCTACTGTGCCACCTAACTGTTTTTATGGAAATCTCATTTAGCTTCTCTGAACTTCAAACAACTCTAAGACTTAATCAAGAAGAGTAAGCTGAAGTTCCCACATGGACTACATCACAGATATGAAATCACAGATTTCTGACATGTGTTTGATTTTAACTGTGAGGAATTATTGAGTCAAATATTCCATAAACTCAAAGTCAAAGTCAATACCCTAAACATATGGACTCCTAAAAGACTGATATAACACAGAGAACTTGGAACAGACAGTTGGGTCTATCCTTCAGAATCAGCATCACCAAAAGGATGGGTAGTAACTTCCTGAGTGTCATCAAAAGGAAAAGACGTCTGGTACTTTTCTTACAGAGATATGAAATCAAAATAGAGTTAAATTCAGATCCTATTAAGAGTTGGGGTTGTAATTAGTCTTATGTTCAACTAAATTTATCAGGTAGCTTTCCCCAGTCTTTCACCAAAAATCTCTTTTCTCTCTCATTTTCTGCCTCACTTAAATCCAATTCATGCACAAGTTAAGACATCTTCCTGATGTCCCCTTTAAAAATGAAGGACAAACGGCAACTTCCCCTCCCCTAATATAATGCCGCAGTCACATTTTAGTTTGTGGATCATATTATAGCCATTATCAAGGATTTTCCCATCAGTGTTTACACTTCCCCATCCATGGTGGTAGTTAATGTGTGTGTATGTTTATGCATGTGTATGTATATGTGTATATGTGTATATTTGTATATGCATATGAATATATAGTAGCTTAATGAATTTCTATTGATTTCATTCTATATGTTTAAATATAAAACAAAGGAGACAGATGTCCAACAAAAACACAAATAAATAACCCTTTATTCAGACTCTGTGAGAGTCAGCCTGCTGCACTTGAGTCACTTTAAATAAGGAATCAGACACTTACAAGCTGTGTATTCTTGTGTGTTCGTGAACAAGTCCTTTTCCCTCATTTATAAAATAGAAAGCTATGTGGCTCAATAGAATACTGGGTCTGGAATTAGGAAGACTCATGTTCTTGAGTTCAAATCTTAACTCAGATACTTGCTAGCTGCATGGCCCACAGCAATTCACTTTCCCCTATTTGCCTCCATTGCTCATCTATAAAATGTTCTGGAGAAGAAAATGGCAAACCACTCAAGTGTCTCTGCAAAAACAAAACAAAACAAAACCTACATAGAGTCAGAGAGAGTCATATATAACTGACAACTGATTTAACAGCAACAAAAAATAAGGATAGAGCAGCTAGATGTTCAATGGATAGACCATTGAGTCTAGAGTCAGGAAGAATCACTCATTTCATGCTGAAAATTATTTTTGCATGTATGTGGAAAAATAAAATATTATTTTTTTTATTTTTTTTTTATTTTTATTTTTTTTATTTAATAGCCTTTAATTTACAGGATATATACATGGGTAACTTTACAGCATTAACAATTGCCAAACCTCTTGTTCCAATTTTTCACCTCTTACCCCCCCCCCCCTCCCCTAAATGGCAGGATGACCAGTAGATGTTAAATATATTAAAATATAACTTAGATACACAATAAGTATACATGACCAAAACATTATTTTGCTGTACAAAAAGAATCAGACTCTGAATTATTGTACAATTAGCTTGTGAAGGAAATCAAAGATGCAGGTGTGCATAAATATAGGGACTGGGAATTCAATGTAATGGTTTTTAGTCATCTCCCAGAGTTCTTTTTCTGGGTATAGTTAGTTCAGTTCATTACTGCTCCATTAGAAATGATTTGGTTGATCTTGTTGCTGAGGATGGCCTGATCCATCAGGACTGAAAAATAAAATATTATTAAAACAAACAAAAAAAGATACTTATCTTCCTGGGTTCAAATCTGGACTCAGATACTTAGTAGTTGTGTGAGCCTAGGCAAGTCACCTAATTCTATTTTCCTCAATTCCTCCTCTATAAAATGAGCTAGAGAAGGAAATGGCAAATCACTCCAATATCTCTGTCAAGAAAACCTAAAATGGGGTCAACAAGGAGTTGGACACAATGGAAACAATTGAACAACAACAAAATAGGTATAACAATATAGTTGCTCTACTATAATATACTAGTAATAATATAGTTATTCTACTCATAATATAGTTGTTCTACTTCCCTTGAAAGTTTATTGTAAGCAAAATGTTTTATAAATTTTAAAGTGTTATTTAAAGGTGAACAATTTTATTAATCCACACTGATTGAGAGACAACTTATTGTGACTATACAATCAAGAAGTTCACTTGAGGACTTAAGGGACCTAGAATTGAATACTTTATGTCACAGTTCTTCAGCTTCATGCCAAGATAAGCCAACAGTTGACATTTTCCTTGACTAAGGTTATAGCAGGTGAAAGACACTGAATGAAAACTTTTAGTCTCCCAATCTAAATCAAGAATCCCATATTAAATGCCTTGGCAATGGCTACACTTCCAACAGATTGCTATATTCTACATTCTAAACACTGGAACCAGGTGGTGCTATTTCTTAACAGACAAGTCATTTATCCTGATTCTATTATAAAAAAACGCCTGCCATTTGAAACTAGTTTCTCATGTTGTCAATGCACTTCCACTATGATTGGTCTGTGTCCTATAGAATGCATAATAGGAAGGAAGCATGCTATACAATTTCTGAAGAAAGTAGAACCAAAAAGTGAAGGGTGGGAAGTGCTGAGAGAGCTGGAGTACAGGGAATAAATAGAATAGGGGCAGTTAATGGGAGAAGAGAAGCAGAGGAAGTGTTTCAGAAAAAAAATAAGAAAGATTGCAAAATGGGAAAAAAATCTCATTTTAAAAAAAAAAAAACAAGGAAAAGAACTCCTTGCCAAGAAAAATGTGCTAATCCTATGCAGCTAAAACATATTTAGGACAACATTTTCAGAGTTATCTCTGAGTCCTTAATATTTAATGGGGAGGAAAAGAAGATTGGAACTAAGTCCAACAGATTTGTGGGAATTTGCCAATTATTTTGACTCTGAAGAACAACTGTTCTCAATTTCATTTTTTAGTCTCAGGGTCAATAGGATACAATAGCTTCACAAATAGATTGCAACCTGTTTGAGAGCAGGAATCATCATGTCCAGTAGTCTTCAAATTTTCTGTAACACCAAGCTACATACTGGTATTCTGTGGCATTTTTTAAATTATCATATCTATCTATATGTATATGCTGGCACCTAAAGACCTTAAAAAATGCTTGTTGATTGAGGGAGACGAAGATGAGGAGGGATTGCATGCTGTTGTGTAGTCAGCAGTTGGAAAGGCTACTTAAAGGAAGGCCTCCATCACCCAAATATTTTGATTATTTTGTAAGTAAAAAAAATTGGATCAAATATCCAATTTAGAGTATAATGGTCTGGCAACAGCAGTATGCTACATCCAGCTTTATCAGGGATTGATAAATTTTTAATACAAATATTTATTTATGCTCAGAAGTCAACAATGTCTACAAATTGGGACTTGAATTACTGTTTTATTGATTGTCTACACTTAAAACGGGGAAGAACATGTTCAAAATTCAGATAAAATTGAAAAAGGTGTAATGAGAACAATTTAACCTCTTTCCCTCAAAAACTGGTTGTTAAATATTTACTAGTACACCACTGCCTGGCAGTCTCCCCAAGGATTCTATATCTATCTTTGGTCTGTAGGATGCCTTTGCTTATGACTTCTTTGCAAACAAGAACGAAGGATTACTATACTCCAAACCACTTTCATTAAAATTAGGACCATCTGGACAACTTGGATCACTGGTTCCAAGATTTTATTTATTTTTATCATTCGAGAATTTTGACACAGAAATTTTTCTTCTTTTAGACTATCTCCATAGTCTATCTAAATGTGAGTCATTCACTATTTTTCCACATTGTAAGTATCAGTCTCCAGTGAGGGGCTGGCTCAGAAATATTTCTAAGGTTTGCTACTATCACTAGTCCCAGAACCTTACCACTCAACCTGAGGTCATCCTAGTTTAGGAGTCAGTGTAGGTTTGGGGATAAACCTGAAGGGTAGCAGGTCTCCCTGAGGCTTTCTAGTACCAAATACCCCAAATTTTGGGCCCTAAAATTTAGATGTGCCATCTAAAAATTTTCCCAGGGTTCCTCTACTTCTATCTCTCTTTGCTCTAAGACAATTAAGAAACAATGAGAAATCAAATATTCTTTAAGGAACTGTCTTTTTTAAAATAGTATTTTATTTTTCCAAATATATACAAAGATAATTTTAAACAATCATCTTTGCAAAACCTTGTGTTACAAATGTTACTCTCTCTCTCCCCCTTCCTCCCACCCAAGACCGCAAGCAATGCAATACAGGTTAAACATGTGCAGTTCTTCTAAACATATTTTCATATTCATCATGCTGCACAAGAAAAATCAGACCAAATAGGGAAAAAAACCACAAGAAATAAAAATAAGCAAAAAAACAACAAAAAGGTAAAAATACTATACTTTGATCCACATTCAGTCTCCACAGTTCTCTGGATATGAATGGTACTTTTCATCTATTGCCTTGAATCACCTCTTTGTTGAAAAGAGTCAAGTATATCACAGTTGATCATCACATAATCTTGGTACTGTATACAAGATTATCTGTTGATTCTGCTCACTTCACTTCACTTAACATCAGTTCATGTAAATCTTTCCAATTTTTTCTGAAATCAGCCTGAAGAGCTGCCTTTTTGACATATCTTAGTTGGACACCTAATAAACATTTATTAAGCACTTATTAGACACCAGGTACTGTGTTAAACTCTGAGGATACAAACAAAAGTGAAAAATAGTCCCTGCCTCAAGAAGCACATAATCTACTAAGGAATACAATAGGTAAACAAATCTGTACAAATATATTGTAAATAAGATAATTATGAAATAATAAACAGGGGGAGCACATAAGAATTAAAAAGAATTAGGAAAATTTTTCTATACAATCTGGGATTTTAGCTGAAATCTGAAGGAAATCAGGAGGCAGAGATAAGGAAGGGGCACATTCCAGGCATGGCAGACAGCCAGAGAAAATGGCCAGCACGTAGGATGGAATGTCTTATTCCAGAAATAACAAGGAGGCTATTGTCACTGTCATAGAGAGTAAGAACTAAAGAGAAGATGGGGTAGGGCAGGTAATGAAGAACCTTAAACATGAAATAGAATTTTTTTTAATCCTTGAGGTGATAGAAAGTAAATAAGGATTATTGAATAGGGGCTGACCTATAGGGTGTATTAGAAAAATCACCTTGGTGGCTAAATGCAGAATAGATTACAGTGGGAGAATCTTGAGGCAGGCAGATGTACCAGCAGCTATTGCAATAGTCCAAGCATGCGGTGAGGGAAACCTGCACCAGAGTGATAGTGGTGTCAGTGGAGAGACCATGTTTCAGAAACATTGCAATGGTGAAACTGACAAGCTAGTGCAACAGCAGCTATTGCAATAGTCCAAGCATGAGATGATGATAGCAGTGTCAGTGGAGAGACCATGTTTCAGAAATGTTGCAAAGGTGAAACTGACAAGCTAGCTCAACAGCAGCTATTGCAATAGTCTAAGCATGAGATGATGATAGCAGTGTCAGTGGAGACCATGTTTCAGAAACATTGCAAAGGTGAAACTGACAAGCTAGTGCAACAGCAGCTATTGCAATAGTCCAAGCATGAGATGATGATAGCAGTGTCAGTGGAAAGATCATGTTTCAGAAACGTTACAAAGGTGAAACTGACAAGCTAGTGCAACAGCAGCTATTGCAATAGTCCAGGCATGGGGTGATGAGGATTTGCACTAGAGTCAAGAAGGGACATGTTTCAGAAATGTTGCAAAGATGAAACTGACAAGCCTTGCTTGGCAATAGATTAGCTATGAAGGGTACAGAATAATGGCAAACACCTAGTTTGTAAACATCAAGATTAGGAGAAAAACCCCTCCAAAATTAGGAAATAGCACAAGGAAAAAAGGCTTAGGGAGGAAAAATGATGAGCTTGTTTTTAGACATGTTAAGATGAATATATCTGTTGAATATCTATTACGAGATGATTGAAAGGCAATTGGAGATGTAATTCCGGAAGTAAGGGATGGATAAGTGGATTTGAGAATCTACTTATGGTGAAGATGATAATGAAATCTATGGGAATTGATGAGATCACTGAGTGAAGTCGGGTAGAGAGAAAAGAGAAGAGGCCCCTGGCAGAGCCCTGTGGGTCACCCATGGCTACATGACATATTCTGGGGAAAGCGAAGACTAAAAAGGAAAAAAAAAGAAGGGGAAAGGTTTACTACAGCTCCAACTAACTGATAAATTTAGAGGTTGGAATTTCTAAGGTTCATAAACCCAGGAGCTCTTCTTGCTGACCCATTTGAACTTCTCATAAGAGAAAGAGATCATGGATCATCTGAGCTTTGTACCTTTCCCAGAGCCCACCCAGCAAGGTATTATCTGCAAAATAAGTTGTTTAATAAAATGCAATTGCAGAAAACTGTAAGAAGTACTGGCTTTGTCTAAAGGTCAATGAAAACTGGGATATCGTGTCTCAGGTCATCAAAGCTCTCACTCAAAATTTAAACTGACAGTACTGCTATCTCCTACAATTCACTTCAAGGCTAGAAACTACCCTGACTATATGGTCTGAAAGATGATGAGAAAGCACACTGGAAGGCATTTTCACTTAAACTCAGAAATGACAGAGTAAGGAAAAGACTTTGAAATAATAGATTTAATAGCTGCTCAAATATCCAATCTGATTGTCGAGTTTAATATTTGCAACAAGAAGGAAATTCCAAAATCTAAAAAGTATTTATAAACTGCACTTTACAGAGAGCATCTTGATACCTTCCTAAGTATAAGCACTTTGTGTAAGAAAAGCACATTAGCAGTTTTAGAATCAGATATAAACATGAAATGTGGAGAGGTAATAAAGGAATCATGATCAAAATTGGAATCAGGAAGGCAATCAGCCAGTCTGTATCTTTTAGATAAGGATACCCTACAGGTAATTCTAATCTCTTTCACCAAAAAGAGTTGACATTCATTGGTACATGTGAGGACAATGAATAACTCGAAGATCGATCAATACCTCACTTTTCTTTTGGTTAAGCTGAAGACATTAAATAAAACAAATCAAAATCATACTCAAAAAATTGTCATAGCTATATGAGGGAGAGAGGGGAGCTATTTCAGGTTCCAGCAAGGGACCCCAAATAAATAAATTGGATTAAGAAAGATATATGTATGATCTCCGTTACCCAGTTTCAGTTTTTTGTACTGTTTTCCCAGTGCTGCAGAATCTCCTTATAGTACTTACAAGATTTTTAAAACGACTATTGTAAGCAAGTACCACTTATTCTTTAATTATGCACCTAACATTACTTTAATAGATGCTATTAGACCATAGTCAGACTCCATCACCTTTACTTTTTATGAACAGAGGTCTTTATCAGCATATTTCTACAAAAAAGGAAGAAAGTCAAAACATTGCATCTCCTCCCTCCCTAAAATACATTTCCAAAAATATTTGCACAATTTCTAACACAGAGAGAGATAGCCTTCTTTTAACTGTGATTTCTGTTCAAAATTTTTAGTTTTTGTTTCTGCTTTTATCAGGAATTTCTATGAATAAGTAGTAAAAATTCCAACTTTATTCTATTGTCAAGTACTTACCTGACATTCAAGCACTTATTCAAACCATAAACTGTGTGGAGAAAAATCTAATTTTTTTCCTGGTAATTTACATTCAAAAATTCTCACAAGAATTGTATCTTTTCCCACCATTTCTTGCTAGGATGATATTATATTTGAAACGGGAAGGGCCCATTGGAGGCTATGCCATCCCAGTACAATTCCTTATTTAACAGATGGGGAAACTTGAGCTTTAGAGAGTTTAAGTAATTTGCCCATGGATCCCATAGCTAGTGTCTGAGAAAAGATTTGAAACAAGGTCTTAACTCTAAACCCAGCACTTTATTTACTCTACCATGCTTCCTCTTACATACTTGAAGAATCCATATAGGTAGGAAATTCACAGAATAGCTAATTAAAAAAAAAACCCATCTCTAAAACATTTTGTAATCGTCTCTTGTCATTCATAGTGGGTATCCCACACTCCCATCTAATTTTCTTATGGACATTTTTAACCAAAATGTAAATTTAAGGAAAAAATTAAAATATTCCCAACTCTATTACTTAACTTAGGTCCCTGTCTTTCAGAGCAGAGCTTTCTAACTTCATATTATACTAATTATAGATGACAAACTGATATAAATGAGAGGTCCCTCTCATATGTTCACAAAATATCTCAGTTCTCCAGTCATTCATTCATTCACAAATACCATCAGCCTTTCAGCAACAATATAAATCTGTAGCTTTGAGAATACTCAATAGGCTCAATGGAGAATTATAACTAGTTGGAATAAACAAGGGAAGAGAGTTAAAAGGAAAAGATTTTCAGTGAAGAATGGAAAAAACATGTGTGCTTTGCAGATTCTGCTGTGACACTCTCATCACAGTCACCCAAAGGACCTGCTGGGTACATCTGGCTAAAGCATCTGTCAGGAACACTTGTCCCAAGTAGTCTAGAGCCATTTTAAACAGAATTGTGACTTTTGCTATGCATCTTTGCTAAATGTTTCTTAATTATTTTCCAACTTGTACAAATTCATTTGAACATAGTTGTACTAAATGTTTTCTGTCACCAAAAGAAACTGGACTTCTACTCTATCCAATAGATGTATCATGGGAATCTATAATTCAAACATGAAGGTAATGTAGGTATGCTAAGGCTCAAAGAGAAATTTTCTCTCACCCTCTCATGGCTATTTCCCATTCCTTGTATTTCCCTCTCTGGATATGAATAAATAATGCATTTTGTAATCTTTATGTTGTATAGATAGGTAATAAATAGCAAGTATTTATTAATGGCTTACTATGTACCTGGAACTACAAGGATGTGATTCAACTCAATTCAATTTGACAAATATTTAAGAATCTAAACATTTGCAAAAAGTACCATGGTAGGCTATGGGGTTACAAAGAGAAAAAGAAAATGAAAAATAGTCCCTATTATTAAGGTGCTTGTACCTTCTTGAAATTGTGAAAGAATTTAATTATAAAAGATTATTCTAGAATTTACTTCAATCTAATTGGGGAAATCCCCCCCGGCAAAAAAAGGGGAAAGGGAAAGTGAGAAAGGAAGAACAGTATACAATTATTATCCCCATTTCACAAATGAGAAGACTGATACGAAGAGACAGTAAGTGATTGATGTAGGGATCACGAGCTAATAAATATATGAGATAGGATTTGAACTCAGATATTCTAGCTGTCTACCCACTGTACATTCTGCTTACAAAAACTTTTAAAAACCTCAACTAAAAGACCAGAATGTCAGTATCATTAAAAGATAAGAACAATAACTGGCCCCAAAGCAGACAAGCAAATGATCAGCATCCTTGAGAAAAGCTATAAAGGTTTCCATAATTCTCAGATTTACAGAACTCAGGCACCACATAGGGCAATCCATTCCATGCATGAGATGAAGTGATGGCAAATGACTGAGCTTCTTGAGGTCAGGGGCTGTTTTTCTTTCTATCTGCTTATCTGCAGAAGCTAGCAGAGTGCCTGGCCCAGAGTTGGTACCTTTAATAAATACTTGCTGAACTGAATCAAAAGGCTTAACAGAAACTGACAGGATGTATCCCCAGGCTTTCAGGGCTCATAGATACACATACTTTCTGTGGCTAAAGGTCCCTCAGTCAAAGAAGAATTTTGTTTCTGAACAAGGATAACCTGGGAGATGTTCATCATTATTGCCCCATCACTGTCCTTTCATAAATCTTTAAGCTCTTCACATGCTTCATATCTTCCTGCAACAAGAAGGACCTACAACTCCATCTGTCATCCATACACAGGCGAGCTTTCAATCAGATTTTTCAACCATTAACAATATATAAATGTTTGGCTACTTTGAGAAAAATGAATAGAACATAGAGTCCTTCGGTGCTGTGCATTTTTGGATTAGGAAGGTACTCAACTCATGGGTAACAATTCATGACATGAAGAAAAAGGCAATGTAAATTAACTAACATCCTTGAGGTGAGGATATTAAAGAGAAAAACAAGCTATCCCATAACAGTGATGGACTAACATCTGCAGAGCAAAAGAGAACAGAATCTTCCTAAAGCCATCTGTACTTAATGTGAAGTCCTGGTATGACACTGAATGGACAGGTCAAATCAGGACCAATAAAGAATACTTTAATTTGTTTCTTAAAGAGGTAACAGGATAGCATGGGTAGAGAAACACTCTCAAATCCAGGGAGACCTGAATTGAGTTCTAACTTCTGATACATAACGGGTTGTATGATCCTAAGTCAGTTGTTCAACTTCTCAGAACTTCTGATAACTCTTATAAAACAATAAGTGGTAGAAAAGTTGCCCCCATTCAGCACTGAATAGTAGTGCTGAATGACGGTGTTTCTTCACTTGGCATTCTCCTTCCCAATGAAATCACAGGTCTAGATCTAAAGTGAATATGCATGCATACATATAATACACATATAAATATTAAGAGATTATTCTAGAATTTACTTCAGCCTAATTGGAGAAATCCAAAAAAAATAAAATAAAATAAAAATAAAAAGGAAAGGGGAAGAGGAAAAGCAAAAGTGAGAAAAAAATTGTATACAATTATTATCCCTATATATAAATATAAATAAACACACATATAAATATAAATATGCATAGACACAAATATATAACTATATGGTGTAATGGATAGAACCCTGGACCTAGAATCAGGAAGACCTGTGTTAAAATCCAGCCTCAAACATCAGTGAAGACAAGGTTTCCCTAAAGATCAGAACTGAAATAGTTCATTCCAAAGTATTATCTTCTTTTAAATGCTGGTATGGCACATCAAGGTGGAAGTTCACAAATACACACTGTGTAAGGAAGTAAAGAATGGGACTGTAACCTCCTGTATAATCACATAAATATCAAAAAGCTTCAAAAAAAGTCAGGAATGGCAGATATACCAGAGACAGGTTATTGCAGGGAGATATTGACCAGGTACCATATTAAGAATGAAAGAAAATAGATGGATTGTGACTTGGAGAGGCAGCTAGGCAGCACAGTGGATCGAGTAATGGGTCCAGAGTCAGGAAATCTCTTTTTGAGTGCAACTCTGGCCTTAGGTCACTTTGTGTGATCCTGAGCAAGTCACTTAACTCAGCCTCATTTTCCTCGTCTGTAAAATGAGACAGAGAAGGAAATGGCAAACCACTCCAGTATCTTTGCCAAGGAAATCCCAAATGGGACCATGAAGAGTTACATATGACTGAAAAATAACTGACCAACAACATCATATAAAAATTGAACTTGATAACCCCTCCAGTAGTCAACAGTGAGGCCAGAATCTCAGCAGGATGAATCAAGAGGCCAGTAACCCAGAGAGAGCTACCAAGGTGAGTATGAAACTGTCAGTATTGAAGTTCAAGAGATCTATGTTTCTTCTGTGTCCAAGGAATAGCAGTAGCAACAGCAGCATCAATAAAAGTAGTAACTCTACTGGGATTATATCCCAAAGAGATTATAAAGAAGGGAAAGGGACCTGTATGTGCACGAATGTTTGTGGCAGCCCTTTTTGTAGTGGCTAAAAACTGGAAACTGAATGGATGTCCATCAGTTGGAGAATGGCTGAATAAATTGTGGTATATGAATATTATGGAATATTACTGTTCTGTAAGAAATGACCAACAGGATGATTTCAGAAAGGCCTGGAGAGACTTACACGAACTGATGCTGAGTGAAATGAGCAGGACCAGGAGATCATTATATACTTCAACAACAATACTATATGATGACCAGTTCTGATGGACCTGGCCATCCTCAGCAACGAGATCAACCAAATCATTTCTAATGGAGCAGTAATGAACTGAACTAGCTATGCCCAGAAAAAGAACTCTGGGAGATGACTAAAACATTACATTAAATTCCCAATCCCTATATTTATGCACACCTGCATTTTTGATTTCCTTCACAAGCTAATTGTACAATATTTCAGAGTCTGATTCTTTTTGTACAGCAAAATAACAGTTTGGTCATGTATACTTATTGTGTATCTAATTTATATTTTAATATATTTAACATCTACTGGTCATCCTGCCATCTAGGGGACGGGGTGGGGGGGGGGGGTAAGAGGTGAAAAATTGGAACAAGAGGTTTGGCAATTGTTAATGCTGTAGTTACCCATGCATATATCCTGTAAATAAAAGGCTATTAAAAAAAAAAAGATAATACATTAAATAAAAAAAAATAAAATAAAAGTAGTAACTATTTATACAGAACTTATTATATACCAAACACTGTGTTGTGTACTGTACAACTATTATTTGATTTGATCCTCACAACAATCCTGGGAGGAAACTATTAGCTGCTGCTGCTATTATTACTATTATTATTACAATAATAAGCATAATCTTTATTATTGTCATTATTCAGTCATGTCCAACTCTTTGTGATCTGATTGGGAGGGGTTTCTTTTTTGTTTTGGGTTTTTTTTGGCAAAGGTACTGGAGCAGTTTGTCATTTCCTTCTCCAGTCATTTGACATGTAAGAAAACTGAGGCAAATTGGGTTAAGTAATTTTGCTCAAAGTCATATTGTTAATAAGTGTCTGAGTTAACATTAATAATTAAAATTATTATTATTAGCTCTAGTTTTTTCCCCAATATCTGAATCAATTGTAGGCTTCAGAGACTCTGTATATATGTAGTTTGTTTTCCCCTTTTAAGTAATATATTACCAAGAAAACAACTTACTTGAACTATTAAAATTGAATGAGCCATTCAGTGGTGACAATGTCACAGGCCTATTCATATTGGTGTGGGACACAGGATAACTTAATTTGGAAACCATGGTAGAAAAATCTCAAAAAATTAGCATCAAATGTCACTCTTCTGTAAATGAATTCTCAAAAGTATTCTCTTCTCTCTGTTTTTATGATATTGCTCTCTCCCAGTTCTCCTTCTCCCCATCAGACTGTTCTTGCTCCTTTGCTGGCTCCACATCCATATCATATCTCCTAATGGTGCTGAGGCTACTCTTCTCTTTCTACACACTTTCTCCTGGTGACCTTATCAGCTCCTTGAATTGAACTATTTTATCTCTATAAAAGTGACTCATTGATCTATATTCACAGCCCCATTTTCTTCTAGGAATTTCTTTCTTCAGTAATTGCTTATTAGACATTTAAAATTAGATGTCCCAAAGACATCTTAATGTCCTTTGTCCCAAACAGAACTGATAATTTTACCCCTTAAAACATCCTCTTTCTATTTTTCCTTAATTAAGCCCCAGGCCTGGAATTCTATTCCTCATCTCTAATTAACTGAATTCCTTTCTTCCTTCAAACTCCAAATCACAGTACCTACTCCACCAAGTCTTACTTGACTGATCTACCAAAGCTCCTTTGAGGTAAAGGATGGCTTCATTCTTGGTACTCATAGTCTCAACACCAAGCACAGAAGCTTAGAATATATTGAGTATTTGCAGGTTGAATTTTTGAAATGTGCTAAAACAAAAAATATTGAGGAAGACACTACTGAGACCTGTTGAAGACCTTAACTTAAAAAGATCCCATTTCATTCACTGCCATGTCCAGATGTCTTGATCTAGATCTGGCCACTGGAACCAGATGGCTCTGGAAGGGAAAATGAGGCAAGTAATCTTGCCCAGCCCTCTCTCATTTAAATCCAGTTCATTTGCATGTCATAGCATAACCTTCCTGATGTCATGGTCCTCTTTGAGAACAAAAGTCAAACAATAATGACAACAACTGCTCTGTACTTGGTGGTATAATTAATACAGGGACTTGTCTTTAGAATATCATCACAAAAGACTGGCTTGTTTTCTTGCTTATTTGTATTGTTCTAGCTCTGTGATTTCATTAGTGTAGTGAACACCCAAGTAGGCACTCCCTCTATGAAGGCAAATTAAATTCTTTAATGTGGACTTAGAGAAAGGTATAGAGAACCTTTGGAATCAGGGGGCTTGCCAAGGATTGCACAAGACTTTTGTGTAAGAGGAAAAATTTAAATCCAAATCTTTCTCATCCTGGAGCCAGCTCTCTAACTACTTTACCACACTTCCTCTCAAGAAAATAATATTCAATTGTAAATTGTAACATTATCCCTATAGAGGGAAGCAATAACATTCTCTGATCTAGGCCTGTTATTGTCAATTTTGCATAGAATCTCAGAATCAGAAGTAGCCAGCCTATCAAAGCTATCTTTGAATAAAAATCCTCTTTGGAACATCTCAAAAAAAAATAACTCTTCAGTGACCTCCTCTACAGTGTTGTTATGAGGAGTAAATGAGATAATATTTGTGACATGTTTAGCACAATGCCTAATACTTGGTAGGTAAGATATGTTAGCTATTGCTATGATTAAGGCAATCTATTCTATTTTTATATAGCTCTAACTTTTAAAAATATTTTCCTTTATTTTGAATTGAAATAACTCATATAATTTCCATTTATTGCTTTTAATTCTGTACTCACATCCAAGTAAAACACATTTAGTCAGTCTTCCGTGAAACAGCCTTTTACTACAACTGACTAAGCATCTCCAGTAACTTCAAATAAACCTTATAAGGTCTGGGTTTGAATTATCTCACAGTCCATCTTGCCTTCCTCTGGAATATTTTCTTTTACCATATCACTTCTAAAATGTGGAATGCAGGACTAAAAGACAGAATAAAGTAAAAGTATAACCCTCCCATATTCTGGACACTATATTTTAATTAATGCAGTATACTAGGATTGATGGGTAACATGGGGGACAGAGTCAAACTCATCTTCCTGAGTTCAAATCTGAGTTCAGACATTTACTAGCTGTGTGACTCTGGACAAGTCATTTAACCTTTTTTGCCTCAATTTCCTCATCTTTTAAATGACGTAGACAAGGAAATGGCAGATCACTCAAATACCTCTACCCAAAAAAAAAAGCCAAATGGAGTCACCTGAGTCGAACACACCTGAAACCACTCAATGATGATGATGACAACAAATGCCATAACAGAATGTTAAATCTAATAAGGCCATCAAAAAAAGAAAATAAGTTTAGCCTATCATGATTTGATGGACCTATGTTGACTTGTGGTGATTATTACATCTGTTTCTAAGTGTTTACAAACCATCCTTTCAAAAATGTTTTGGGATTTTTCTAGGAATTGCTCACCAATTTATAATTTGCAGAATCCAACTTTTCTTAAAAAACAAAACAAAACAAAACAAACAAACAAACAAACAAACAAACAAAAAAAACCAGGGACATACTTTGTGTATTGCCTGCACAGTGCCACTTGTTCCTCTCTCCAGGGTTTCTTTGTTTGTTTTTTAAAGGTTGCCCAAGGCATCTCTGCAAATTTCTTCAGCACCTTAAGACATAGTTCATCCAAGGCAGAAGTAGTTATTTAAGTAAAGAGTCTGTTGAG
This sequence comes from Sarcophilus harrisii, assembly GCF_902635505.1. Taxonomy (NCBI): domain Eukaryota; kingdom Metazoa; phylum Chordata; class Mammalia; order Dasyuromorphia; family Dasyuridae; genus Sarcophilus; species Sarcophilus harrisii. Next base: position 157,541,260 of record NC_045426.1, on the reverse strand, counting down.
GTTCCAGGGTAGGAACTATATTCAATTGTTTACCACAGTCAAAAGTGGAATTACACCGCCTGAGGTTGTCCAGTTTTAAGAGCATTCTATCCCCACCCCTAGAATGGGCATTATATATCAGTTACAGGCACAAGGAGGCCTTCAAAATGACTGAATATTATTACTGGAGAACACCTCTAGGGATACATTGCAGCTTCAACTACGGAAACTTGAAAGGTGTCAAGAGTCAGGATACCACTCTCTTGCCTCACAGTGCCCCGTAGCATAAGCACACAACAGTCCCTTATCAATGTTTATCCCTTCCTGTTCCATATCACAATTCTTCAGGTCTGTTTCTTGAACTATAGTAAGAGACCCAATAAATGTGTGATGACCTGAGATAAAATCAGGAATTGTGTCATACTCTTATTAAAAAGGACTATTCTCCCAACCAGATTCCTCATTCCAAACAGAATGCTTTCCTTTCTCTTTCATTCTATTGTCCAATACTTTCCAAAAGGAAAATCATGGGAAATAGGTTTGAAAGAAAGGTAGGTGACATTTGGTTCTGAACTTCAAGGGGTGGCCCCTTTCAAGGGCTCTATAATGAAACTCTTCAGTACCTGCAAAAGACACAGCAGGCAGCCAGCTGCCATTCATTGTACCGTTAGACTGTAGTGAAATTTTCTTTTAAAAAAGATTTGCCAGTGTGTCCCTATCCTATTTTAAACAACACACACACACACACACACACACACACACACACACACACACACACACACACACACACAGAATCTGTTTTTCTCCTTTTCTAAAAGCTACATTCTTTTTTGGTTAAATGTTTCTAATACCTTTGCAGTAAGCCTAATAGTACCTTCTCTTTTTTTATTTTACAGAAACTAGCCATTAAAATTTGAAGGAAATTTTGCTATATGTTTTCTGACTTTAAAAGGTTGTTAAAATCACATATTTTAACATATTTAGCAGGTATTAGAGTGTCATCTAGGGGAGGGGGTGAGGGGAAGGAGGCAATAATTTAAAACAGAAGACTTTGCAAAGGTCAATGTTGAAAAATTACCCATGCATATATTTTGTAAATAAAAAGCTTTAATAAATAAAAAGGGAAAAAAGGTTGTTAAAATAGCATTAATGAGATCAATAGTGAACATGTAAAAAAAAGTAATTGATAGTAAGAATTCAGATTAAGATTTTTTTTTCATATTATAGCCAACTTCTCAAAATAAAAAATGATCAGAGAAACTGTAGGATAAAGAAATATTCAACCGAAAGAATTAGCAATTACGCTATAATAATCTGATGATGTGTGGGGCTAATAACAAATAAAATGTGTTTTAGATATGTAGTACAGGTTTTTAAAGCATTAGGAAAATGGTAACCCTTAAGAGTCATTTCCTAGGGAATGAAAGCAACAAGAGGCTGGGACAGTATCTCACACCAATTAAACTGTCCTAAAAGAGCAATTGCAAGCAAGGAAAGAATACATCTGAGGCTACTTGGTGAATTCTTTGCAGCTCTGCCATGGGTGTTAAATTTCGCGTAACAAAAATTTGTAACTAACAGGTTGGCTCCAATTGCTTGGCAGTCTAATTTATTAGTCTGCTGGATGCACGCCTATTAAAACTCTAGTTAGGGTAATGCCCCGCAGTATTTTTTATCCTCTCCCTACCTTCTGCTGTGTACTTGCATGCATGCATAAGTATGCATGTATATATGTACACATGTGTGTGATTATAGGCACATGTATACAATTGTGTGTATATACACATGCGGGTTTATATGCATGTGTATATATGCATATGTGTCTGTATATAATTATTACATTTCTTATGTGGAAAAGGAAAGGAATGATAATCCCATTAGTTATTAGAAACAGTTTAATCCCCTTTAAATTATAAAAAAATTAAAATTAACATCTATGGGAGAACATTGCTTGCAGGCACAAAGATGGAGGCAATGTCAGGTAACAGCTGCTTGTCAGAGGATGAGAAGTGGCAGGGGATCTCATTGTTACAGAACGCTTTATTAAAACAAAGGCTAAAATGGCCCTTCCAGAAATTATTATTAATAATTAATGTAAACTTAAAGAACAAGGATATACCCTTAAAACCATTTTCTAAGAATACAAAAAGGACTAAACCCCAGGTATAACAACTTTGAGAAGATCTTTTCTTTTAAAATTTAGAAAATTCAAAAGCAAAGAAATCAAAGTTTTGTTTTGTTTTAGTGAAATGCCCGGACAGCTCCAGAGGCACAGATTTGTCCCGGTTTATCAAAGAGAACAGCTAAAAAGGAAAATAAATTAAATGTAACCTGGCATAAAAGGGGCAGACACTGACATCAGGGTGATGAGCTTTTGAGCCTCCCTCTACCCTAAGGGAAAGAGCACCAGGACACAGGCTTACAGGACCTTAGACTGTAAGAGCTGAAAGCAACACGGTTCTTGTGCTCTATGCACAGGTGTGGCAGGAGCAATGATGTAATCTATTCAAAGTCCTGGAGTGAGTCAGAGGATATGAAAGGAACAACATTCAGAATTTATGGTCCTGTCCTGACTCTAGCTGTTGTAACCACGATGTATCATTGCCTCATGCCTGGAGATTATTTTCCCCAAATGACTTTTGCAAAGGATCTATTAAAATTGGGAGACATTTTAGACTGACTTTTAAACCTGAAATCAGAGTTCTGGTCATCTTCCCCCACCTCCCACCACCCTTGCAGAATTCCATAGAAGCCTAAAGGAGCAGGAAGGAAAGATAGGATGTCAGGATCTTTCTCCATTACACCCACACAGAAAGAAATAAAGAAAAAGTATTTGAAAGGGGAGTCAAGGAAAGGTTTTTTTTTATTTTTTTGTTCTTCCACTAATCCATGTCTGGGATCTGACGCAAACATGTCATAGATGTGTCTTCTTAAGTACAATAAAGAATGTTGAGATACAGTGGGAAAATACTGGAATATGGGCCAGGAAATGGGTGTTTGGATCCTGGCTTTGTGATTGACCATGTGATATTAGGCAAGTTACTTTGTGTCCATAGGTCTCAGTTTCCACATTTGCAACCAACTGACAGTGGTGTCCATGAAGCTGTCATGTATCATAACAATAAAAAGCGTGGAAACCTCAGATTTTCACAACTTGGCCCTCTCTTTCCTTTTCTGCTATCTTATACATTACTCTCTTCCATGTATTCTACAATCCAGGGACCCTCTTCCATCCTACTTCTTGAACACAATCTCCATTTTCCTACTAGAGCAAATGTTTTCACTGCCTATCTCTCATATCTGGAATGCTGTCCTGACTAGCTCTGCCTTCTAGCTGCTTTGACTTTCTTCTAGTCCTATATTCCACAAGAAGGTTTTCCCAGTCCTCCTTAATTTTTGTGTCTTTCCTCTGAGATTGCCTCAATTTACCATGCAAATATCTTGTTACTACATAGCTTTTTGCATGTTATCTCCCTCATCTGATTGGAAGCTCCTTTGAGATTTGAGGCTCCTTTTGCCTGTCTTTTTATCCTGGGGACTTAGCATAGTGCCTAGTATTAAGTAGGTACTTCATCAATGCCAGTTGATTGATTGAGGTGATCAATTGCTATTTTTTCAGTCCTATTGGACTTTCCATCTGGGGTTTTCTTGGTAAAGATACTGAATAACAATTAGCCATTTCTTTTTCCATTTTATTTTACAGATAAGGAAACTAAGGTAAACAGTTAAATAGCTTGCTCAAGGTCACACCCCAAAGTGAGTTATCCTTCCCCAAAAATGTCCTAAGGCTCCTTGCCTTTACCTTCCTTTCTCCTCTAATCTCAAGCTAAAACAAACAATATCTCTTTTTCCCCTAACATATTTTATTGTCCCATGATTTATTACAAATCCCCAGATCTTATTTTATTTAGATGTCCAATCTTACAACATCATGGGGGGGAAAGAATATGTAAACTTATGACTTCCTCTATGAAGGGAAATTCCCGGCGAGGAAACTTGAGAAACCAGCACATGTTATACTACTTATTTATTGCTCAAGTGAATTGCCTCAGCATTTCGAAGCTAAATGATTGGTCCAAGTTTACACAGCCATTATGTATCAGAGGAGAGACCTGAATCCAGGTTTCCTGATTACTTGACATCTAAAATCCTTTCCAACTCTGCTCACTTTTGTATTGCAATGCTATATACACCTTCAATCTAGCCCTATTAAATGCTATGTTCTGTTTTATCCTTTTATACACCTCAATGATCATCACAGAAACCTGTATATATCAGATGCTCAATAAATGTTTATTGAATCAATGCCATGTTTTAGAGACAGTGGGCAAAAGCCTCAGAAACCAACCTGTTGTAACCCTCAGGAGGGGAAGTGACTTCCTCATACGACAAAGGTTAAAAGGCATGACAGGTGAGATCTGAACCCAAGAGGATATGATTTTTCCACTGTACCAGACTGCCCTCTCCCACAAAACAAATTCAAATGAGACACATTTTAAAAAACAGTCCACATTGAAGATGAAAAATAATGAATTCTTTGGCTCCCCAGGGGGATTGTTAACTAAACTTGGACTTTAGCACTGATCAACTGCTTTTATCACAATCAAAACACTTTTGGAGAGATCAGGATGAATTAAAAATAGATAAGAGGGTCACTTCCACACCCCCAAAAAGGAACTTCATAATTATTTCAGAAGTTATCACTGGATTGAGACAGGCTTTCTCTGTAACAGACAATAAGGTCCTCCAGCCAAGATTTGACTTAGAATAGCAGGATGAAGGGGGAGGAGAGGCTGAGTCCCTGGTGAATGGCCTTCATATGTTCCACGCACATTCTGACTCATCTCAAACTGAAGACTGCTCCCAAACTAACTGAGCATGTGAGCCGTCAGAGCTATGTAATTAGGTTCAGACATGCATATGGTGTGGCAGTATCGTCCATGGGATTGAGAGGGAAATCTAGGGAACAACAGATCAAAATAAGACTAAGAATATTTCACTGAGCAAATGCCTGCAGAGAAAGAGAAAAACAAGAGAAAGGAAAGAAGATGAAGCTTAACCACTCATTATTAATAATAATAATAACAACAGCATCATCATCATCCTTGGCCAGGATTTCCTTATTCATTTATTGTCCTTTACCTTATATGACATCAACCTGGAGACCAATCACCCTATTAGTCAAATAATTGCAGATTCTAAACCAGACAGACAGTTATGCAGAGAAAAGTGAGCAAAGACAAAGATGGTATCAAGTTTTGTGTCTCATTATCCTTTTTTGCTTCTTATAAAATTCTTAAAAATTTACAGTGATTGTTAGCTAATTAACATCCAGTGACTTATTTAATGATTAAAAAAAAAAAAAAAAACTTGGCCAAACCTTAATGGCTGGAGTATTAAGCATGTCTATCACATGATATTTACTGTCCAAAAAAATGCCATGATTTGAAAGAGAGAGTAGATTTCACTGAAATAAACTTATTGTCTTTGAATTTTTCTTTTGTTTTGGCCTTGTCTGCCTTTTAATAAACGTAACAACTAATGGAACCCACTTAAAATAATGTATTAAAGTTGATAATTCTCTCAAAGGAAAGAAAAAAGGAACTAAATCTATTTTAAAAGAATGAGAACTCCTAAGTTTGGGGAAACTTTTCAATTTTTTTCTTGGTCCTTACTGACATCTAAAAAGAAATTGTGTATAGGAGGAGGAAGGAAATGATGTAAGCCTACAGACCTCAACTATTCACTTTCATATAATTTGAACTAATTTCTTATGATCAAAGTATTAAGAGATAGAAAAATCTTAAGTGTCATTTAGTCTTATTCCCTTATTATATAAATAAAAAAAAAACTGATAAGGAAGGAAATGAAGTGATTTCACATAGGTAGTAAACGCCAAAAGCTAAATGCCAATCCAAGTCATCTGATCTAAATCCAGCACCATGTCATACTATTATCTAAATTCACTTGATCACTATGCATCTCTCAGACTACCTATAAATGATACAAGGAGAAAAACAGTGGAAGGAACTAGTAAATTCCATATTCGAGTATGTTTATTAAATACCTACTACATAAAGAAAATTGATCTACATGTTAAAATTCAAAAGGACCTTGGAGGATTCCTTCTATCCCCTATTACAAAAGGGAGGATTCGCAATTGTTAATGCTGTAAAGTTACCCATGTATATATCCTGTAAATAAAAGGCTATTAAATTAAAAATAAATAAATAAATTAATAAAAAAAAACAACAAAAAAACAAAAAAAAAACAAAAGGGAGGATTCATCCACAGATACATAACTAGTTAGTAGTTATTTCAGTACTAGCTTCTCAGGTGCTGTGTTCTTGAATTTTATAACAGAAATCTCCAGACTCTAAATTAATTAAATTTATTTCTGATATAAAATGAACTATAATTTTCATAGACATCATATTACTTAGAGCTTTCAGGGTAGAAACACATATGCTTTATTCTCACTTTATGAATTATCTACAAAAGTTTTCAATGTTTTAGGATCAATTTGAATTTCAAATACTGTAATTTGATGCCTCATGGACTCCACTTTTTTTTTTTTTTTTTTTTTAACCAATGTAATTCTTTATATACCTATGGAAGTGTACAGATCCTTCTGCATGAATTAAGAATTGAGATTAACCCCTAAATTTATTGTACCAAAATTGGCTTCTTTTTTGTTCTTCCACATCTTTTTGGGCCAAGAGTGATTGTAACATCAATATTCTTATACTGATGCTACATGATGAAACTACTTGACAATTTCCAAAGAATCAAAGTTGAAGGTTACCCAAAAATAATGTCATGACTTGCAAGTGAATTTTTGCTTAATGATAATAACAATAATAGTTAGTAGTTGTATGGTACTTCACCTTTTGCAAAGCACTTAACGCACATATAATCTCACTTGATCTTCACATCAATCTTGTGAGTTAGGTGCTATTTTAATCCCCATTTTAGAGATGAGGAAAGTAAGGTCCTGAGAGATTATGTCATTTGCCTAGAGTCATATGGGTGAAGTATCTAAGGCAAAGTTCAAACAAACATGGATTTTCTTGACCTCAGGCTCAGCACTGTATGCATTGTGACACCAAGTTATGAAAATAGAAAGATTAGATCTGCATACATTTCTCATTGGGTTTACTAGGGTTGTCTATTTAATCTCTTTATCTCTAATTTTATGTGTCTGCATAACCAGAAGAACATAAATTCTTTAAGGAAAGTTGACTATTTTTATTTGTTTTTGAAAACCCAGTGCCTGACACTAGAGCTAGTTTTCTTTCTCCTTGCCTCCCATTCCTCACATTCCCTTTCCTCCCTATCTTTACCTTCCCCATTTTCTGAATTTCTTTCATTGTCTTCCTAATCTCCCTTACTTTTGACCACCTGCTCTTTTCTTTTTTCATTGACTGTCCCAAAATGTACAAGCAAAGTACTAAATAAGATTTTATATTTCCAAACCTTAATTTTTAACTTTTTGATTATATTATTTTGCTAATAATTATCATTATTATATGATAAATAACCACAAATTAAGTCCTTTATTTACAAGACATTGTATTTGGTATTATATGCATGTGTGTGTGGGTGTGAGTGTGTGTGTATACACACACACACACACACATATATATATATACATATACATACACATATAGGTATTATTTACCTTAATAAACTTTTGTTTACCTATGGCTCAATGACCTTCAGTACACATATAGGTATTATTTAATTTAATAAACTTTTGTTTACCTATGACTCAATGACCTTCAGTAGGGGAAAAAAAATTCCCCTTCCTTTCACTAAATCCTTCCATGATTGTCAGGATGAGAGAGTTAAAGCACACCACTAATGGGTGGACAGAGCCCCTGGACAGAGACCATAACCTAAAACAGAAGGTACAGCACTGTTGCTTTGTTCATTATCCCAAGTCTGACTCTTAATCCACATCACCCCTGTGAGATAAATAATGCTGGTGCCCATGGTTCATGAAATTGAAATAGGAAAAAGTGACTAAAGTTTTCAAAGGTAGGAAAATCCCAAATGAAGAAAAGCTGAGTAATTCTATCAAACCATGATAAAAATGTGCTTAGAAAAGAAAGCAGGGAGTGGGGGATAGATGGAGAGAGAATGACTTGGAGCTGTAGTTTCAGACAAATGCCAAGCTTCTTACCAACATTCAATTTCGGGCAATTTAAGAAAAACTTTTCACAATGAGGGGAAAGATCATTACAATGACAGATACTTTCCTGATGGAAGGAGCCAGGAAGCGAAGATGAAGGTGCTGTTAACCCGAGGCAGGTACCCTCTATCCAATCTAAAAGTTCCAAAGGAAATAAGCTTAAAAAAGGAAATAATCCAGAAAAGAGCAGAGAATGAAGGTCAAATCATGATGCTTCATGAAGATCAATTATTCTCAGAGGAGGCTGACAAATGAACCTGGCAGTTTGACTCCAAACTCTCTTAAACGTTTGTTGTTTTGAGAACAACTAGGTCTACCTGGGAGTGACGAAACAGATAGCAGTATAGGCCAGCCTGGAAAACTCATTCTCCATATGGTTTCCAGAGAATGACAGAAAGCTTAATTCAAACCATCACTGAAATTCCTCTGTGGAGACACATGGCTCACCAAAGGATTTGACATGAAGGACCATTAAGTTTATGTCCCTCCTTCCAAACATAATACCAAACAGTCAGGCTTGTGACATATTGTAGGCATTATCAAGAAATGTTAGTGCAATTATCAAAAGGCATTAGTAAGAAGTACGATAGGAAAGACAGGCCTTAGGATGGCACAGTGCCAAAGATACCGGCTAAGGATGTTACATTTTTTTTGCATCATTTTGTCTTGACCATGGCATAAAAAGGAGTGATTGCAGAGGATGCTGTCCAAGGTTTCTGGAAGGCTGGCTCCTTAACAGCTATATTAATGACAAAATGGACCTGCTTGAAATAACAGTATACTTTCAAAACACTTGACAGGCAGGTAGCAAGGGATGATTGCTTTGGAAATACAGGTGAATTAACTGACCAAAACATTGTATCCTATATCAGGTCTGATGAAGTTTATAAGGAGGATGGAGAAGAGCTGGGGAATGTCTCGTCATCAATACCCACCTTGCTGAAGCACTAGATAGAGGATATTCAAAAAAATTTTTTTGAGTCAGAATCAAAGGTGTGCTGAATTCAAACATCTTTTATTCAGAGGTTACTTAATATATAAATGTATTATATATAAAAATATAAAATTATACTCATCAAAACAGTGAGCCTGATACACGTGTGCAATCATAGGAATTTACCCACAGAAATAGTTTCATATTTCTCGTATGTGTTACCATTTGAATGTAAACTCCTCAAGGAATTTTCTTGAGGAGAGGGAACTGATTTTTCTATGTGTAAGGCCAGTGTTTTTCACTTGTAAGCATTTCACAAATGCTTTATTCATTCATTGTTTAAGGGCCACACGTGTGATTATTTTCATCAGAGCAAGTTGTCCATATGTTTGTAGAAGTATGTGTGAAAAGTTTTGTTTGAGAAAATTTAAACAATGGTAATGAGAATTATCAAGACACAGCAGCAGGCCTTAAAAACAAATTCACATGAATAAAAAATACAGACAGATTTTGAATACCAATTTTCAGAAGAAACAACCAAGAATTGCATGAGAAAATTCATGGAGTTTTTTTGTTTGTGATATAGATTAAGCATATCAATAAGGTCATGTGATATATGTTCTGCCAAATTGATCAACATCATAGACCATCTTTTTATTTTTTTTTAATCACTTAATTAGCTTCTAGAGAAAGTATCATGTAAAAATTAATATCCAACACCTCAGAACCAATCTGGCTGATATAGATCAAAATAATTTCAGCACAAGGAACTTGTATGACAGGTTTTCACTATTCTGTCCCTGAATGAGAAGCACATAATGGCAGGTGCTAAAAGCTGATTTCTATAGTCACTACATAGGCAGAAATAAAATTATAAGAAAAGGCACTGCTTAGTAATTGTCATACAAAGAAAAAGAGGACAAGAACCAGTTAATGAACAGAGGACTAAATATTTCATGAAATAATGAGATTCTGGCCTAGTAATTGATAGAATATTTCTTAACAGGATTCAGACCTATAATATCAACAATAATTAATAGTGTCATATTATAAACCCTCTGATCTCTTCTCTCCCCTCCGCCTCTAAATCACTGTATGCTCCTTCCAAATTATAATGAAAAGAGTTAGAGACTATCAAATACAGAAGGGGAATACCTTAACTCTCCATTAAGTAATGGGATCAAGACTAGAATTCTCAACCCATTCCTAGCTCTGTACCATTTGATTCCATCATACCATTATAACCTTATTTCTCCCCCAATAATTTGCCTGACTCACAATTCCAGGCAATCTTGTCTGTTCCCCCAAAATACGATGCTTTCTTAGCATCCATTCCAGAGTGTTATACCCAATGCTTTGGTGTTGTTTATCAGTCATTCCAGTTGTGACCAACTCTTTATAATCCCATTTGGGCTTTTCTTGGCAAAAATATTGAGGTAGTTTTCCATTTCCTTCTCCAACTCATTTTATAGATGAGTAAAATAAGGCAAGCAAGATTAAGTGACCCGCTCAGAGTGACATGACTAGTATGTGAAGCTAGATTTGAACTAGGAAGAGGAGTCTTCCTGACTCTACTGCACCACCCAGCTGCCCAAAGTTTACATTCAGTAAATATTTGCTGGTCAAGGAAGTTATAAATTATTGAACCCTTCAAGGTGTCAATATACTGTTTTCTTAAAGCCACAGCACAGTAGAAATAATATGGCCTACAAAGCCAGATGAATATTCAGAGGCCATTTTAAATATGAGGGAAAGGGGATCAATTATTTGTCATTGGTATAACTATCACTGAAACTCCAATCCTGACCTTTTCTCTCCTGAACACTTGCCATCCTCCACACTAAATACATAGAACTGGGGGGAGGGAGGAGAACATTATTAGAAACAACAATCAAAGCGCCTCCCCAGAAAGCAGAGACTTCTAGAATCTTGAAAATGAGGTCTATTTTGAATATTTAAAGAATCCCTGATTGCTACTAAATGTGGGAATCTCTCCACCGATATAAATACAAACCCCTCTTTGTCTTCATAGATTGACTCCATTAGCTGCTGTGATTAAAATTGATAGCATCACCTGCAGGCCATCTTAAGCAGCAGCTTCCCTGAATTTATCCAATATGGCCCTCAAACAACAAAAGTACATGCCGATCTGCCATGAACATGTTACCACATTTTTTTTTTTAATTTCATTGAGTGCTACCTAAGCAAATACTTTAAATTGTCCTCGAGAACAATACAGTTTCTTTTACACTTCCTCCTCCACGGAGCACCAATTATGAAACCTTGTACTAGCTGCAGCGTGAACACCAAAAAGAGTTCTAAATGACTCATTATCTTATATCTTATAATCATATATATCATATGTTATCATATCTTATATCATATCATATATTATATAATTATAATATAATCATATATATATCTTATATATGATATAAGATAACATATATCTTAGAATATAGAATATTATTGAATTAATATGATGAAATAGAAAGTCTCCAGGTGACATCCAATTCAATAGGATTATGTAAGGTCCTTTGGAATGGAGATTGATTCTTTATTTATATTCCCAGAACAAAGCATAATTCCAGACCTATATCAGGAGCTTGATAAATTTGGGGTTAATTAATCCAATCTTTTTTTGGAGGGAGGAGGGACCTGTTATTTTAACAGCCTGAGGTCTCCTTACTCCAAAATAGCTCAAAAATTCATCTGTAAATTGTTGTCCTAGAAAGCTTTGAGGAGACCGAAATTAATTGATTTGGCCATTGTCATACAACAATTATATATTAGAAAGACAACTTTAGCTCAGAGTTCTCTGACACAATATGCCCTATCCAGCATCCCTCAGTAAGTTACTACATTTCTATTCACCTCAATTTCTTCACCTGTAATTTTGTAACACCTCCCAGAGGTGTTGTGAGGATTAAATAAGATAATATTTGTTTAAAAAAATAGCTTAAAACACTGCCTGGAATAAGATAGGTGCTATATAAATATGATCTACTATTATCTGCAGTAATATCATCATCATCCTGATAACTCTTTTGTCAAAACTTCAGTTAACAGAAATAGAATGTAAGCTAACTTTGGATTCAACTGGAAAAGTCAAAAGGCTAAAACAATGGTGCAATGTTTCCCTTATCAGAGAAGTCAATCCCTGATATCCAAGACAATGGAGGGAACATGGAACAATTGATAAGGTTAAAAATATGGCAAATAGCATTAAAATGAAAACTTCAATTTAAACTGAAATTCATCCAACTGACAACCCCTTTACTTGAAGCAAGAATCTACATAATCAAGTTCTGGCACCAAAAATAAAATTCCTGTACTGGTCCTTCACGATAGCAGGATTTTACCTGCTGCAAAGTATATCTAAGAAAGCCCATATGGCAGAACTACATATTAAGAATGACCCTTGTACACAGGAAAACAGAAAAAACCCTAAAATATTGAAGTTACAAATAAGTCAGGAATTGAAACCTAAATCTTAAACTATTTCAAGAAGTGCTCACTGTGTTTTGTTCTCCTCCCCTTTTTCTCCACCTCCCCCCCCCCAAAAAAAAGCCTCAGGGAAGAGGAGTGGAGGGATTAATTAGAAATAGAGTGTCAGTGAACTGATGAAAATGTACAACACATGCTATGTCTCCAGAGATCTGTACCCCTAATTTCAATCAAAGGTAGTTCATGTAAATGGAGTGAAAAGAAAATCTTAGATGAATCCTTATGCAATCTCTCTCAGGTATTAAACTCACTCACTGTTTCAGCAGTATAGCACCATCCTCATCATCTTCATTTAAGGTTGAATTGCTTTTTCTATTATAGCCTCTGGTTTGAGGTGTTTCATTGAGCCTTTTCAAATTGCATTGGAATGAGACTTGTATGCAAGTTGTCAACTTTGGATGCAATTTGAAAAGAAATACACATCTTCAAAATTGACTACATTATTTTCAAGGTCTGGCACTAAAACACAAAAGTAGTTTGGTCTCTTCTTTATATGTAATTTTAACCAAACTCTAACCACTTCCTTACACAAAATTAATGTTAAAATACACACCATGGTGATTGTTGAAAACAATTTTCAGGGGGAACCTATTAGCTTAGGGAATTCATGAATACTGTTGTATCTGCTTTCTCTCCATACACCAATTGCAGTCTTGATTGCAAAAATCATATGCACATCACATTTACAATCCAACCATACTCCAAATCAGTTATTGGAAAGGATTATCTGTGATTTTCCTAAATCTTAGGATTTTATTATTCCTTAGCATTCAGGAGCTTTCTTTAAAGGGCAACACAGCTACATAGTTCTTAGTAAGAAGTTCTTCTGTTATTGGGAAATGACTAAGTATCAACAATTCAAAACATGTATGTTAAAGATGGCCTTTGTAACATCCTATTCCTGTTTCATTTCTAGAGCCCTGATAGCAACTCTTTATCTACATATATTTTTCTCTATCCTCATCATGGAAGCCCTTCCACATCCTTCAATTTGGGTGCTTCAAAAGTCAAAACATGGTTCTTTCCCACACATACCCTGGTGCTATATACTCAAGGGAATGGTCAGTGTTAACCCAGTCAATCTTTCTATCTGCAGTGCCAGCCATACCAGGACTTCTTAAACATTTTCCACTTGCAACCCCTTTTCATCTGAGACATTTTTTATGTGACTCTGGGTTTTAGATATATAAAATAGGTATATAAATCAAATATTTGCTGATAATAAATCATAATTTTCCAACCCCCCACATTCAATTACGAGACCACATTTGAGGTCATGAGCCACAGTTTAAAAAGTTCTGACCTATATAATGCCCCTTACACTGCCCCAGTCTTGCTATAGGAAAATCAAACCAATAAAAACATTGCTACTTGGAAGGCCATGATAATCAATCATTTATGTACTATCGTGATAATCTCTGTGATTCCCCAGACCAAAAGAAATTTCCTAGTCACCACTTCTCTCTATGTATTGTTTCCCTCTATAATAGAGAAAAAGGAAGAAATGGAAACAAGCACTTAATAATAATAATAATAATACCTACTAGGTATCAGATAAGCAGTTAGATAGCACCATAATGCATAGAATACTAGCCTTGGAGATAGAAGGACTCCCTTTTTTAAGTTCAAATACAACCTCAAAACATGTACTAGCTGTGTGATCCTGGATAAATCACTTAATCCTGTTTGCCTCAGTTTCCTCATCTGTAAAATGAGCTGGAGAAGGAAATGGCAAAACATTCCAGTATCTTTTTCCCAGAAAAGCCCAATGGGCACATAACTGAACAACAACAACAAGCCCCATAATAAATAGTATTAGGGTTGTTTTTTTTTAAGTGATCTGACTCTTGGTACATAGATGGAAGTCTGCATTTCATTTGTTAGCTTAGTTCCAAAGACATTTGGCTCACATGCTCACAATAGAACAGCAGAAACAGATCAGCTTGAAAGCAGTCACATCCACATGAGTGCCATGCAGAAGAGTTCTCCAGAAGGCATCAGAAAGAAGGGCACAGAAATATGCCACAGAGAACTTCCAAGTTGAGAATTGCTTGCAAGGTCCTTCCTTCAGGACAGAACGATTATATTTCTGTTTCTATTCACAATTTACTTGGTGACTAGGCTGAATGGTGGATTTCTTTAATAAGAACAACAAGAAGTACCATGATGTGACAGTTGATATATTTGAGGAGCAAATAATTAGCCCAGTTTGACCAGGATGAAGGATTCAAAAAACTTAATAGCTAGACAAATCCAAGTTGAAAAGGGAATCATACTGGTAACAGCCATAAATACCAAGGAAAGAAGCCTGGATCCCCTTCTGTAAAAAAATAGGGAGTCAATAAAATTTATGAAGGAGAATAGCGTAAGGAAATCATTGCTTTAGGAAACTAAGTGTAGCATTAGTATAGATTAGAGGCAAGCTGAGAGTATCACGATAATGCATATATAAAATTATAATTAGGATAGTGTCAGTGGAGCAGTAATCTGATAAAGTAGATGATGTGCTAGGTCGTCAGGAGTGAGGAAGAACTTTGTCCAAATATGGCTTCAGATACTTATTAGCTGTGTGGCCATAAGCAAGTCACTTAACCCTGCTTGTCTCAGTTTATCATCTGCAAAATGAGGTAGAAAAGAAAGTTGCAAACCATTCTAATATTTTTGCCAAAGAGAGAAACAGAGATGGAGACAAGAAGGGAAGGAGGAGGAGGAAAAGGAGGAGGAGGAGAAAAAGGATGAGGAGGAGGAGAAGGAGAAGGAAGAGAAGGAGGAAAAAGAGGAGGAAGAGGAGAAGGAGGAGAAGGAAGAGGAGGAAAAGGAGAAGGAAGAAGAGATAAAGGAGGAGGAGAAGACGACACGATGAAGATGACAACAGACAAACAAGACACACAAAGAAGAAGACAGAAGGGAAAGGAAAGAACTCAAATGGGGTCATAAAGAGTTGGATATAACTGACTCTACTTATGACTTCCTATTTCCAGATCCAGCATTCTGTCCATCCACTGTGCCAACTAGCTGCCTCTGGGATATGAGTACAACAAATGATAGTGGGCAAGAGAATAAAAAGAAACTACCTGATACCCAAATAGTCAATATTACTACTTATCAACACCCCTGATAAAATGTTTACTGATGAGAGAGAGTTCAGGAAAAAAAATAATGACTAAAATCTAATAGGAGAGAGGATATGATAATCTCATTTATCCAGGATATTTCTTAGAATCCATTAGTCTTGATAATTAAGATTTGATCATAGTATTGCTTCTATATTTAGAAGGAGAAAGAGAACTCCTAAATGGTTAAGTGATTTTGCCTGCTGCCAAGTGTACCTTGGATATGTACTGAGAAAATATTACTAATGACCCCAATATCTAACAGAGAGTCTATTTACCATGCCCATTTCTCCCGCTCAAAATAACCCCTTTTGCAATTAACTTAGAATAAAAACACCTCATGTTGAAAAGGCATTAGTATGGTCACAAGTGTTTCTAATGTGGATTTCATAGTTTCTGAACCCGGCTACAGCTCCATAACCACATCAGTTTTCAAATGAAGAGTAAGAGAGAAACCACCCCTCCCACTGAATGAATGCACCATGGAATCTAAAGCCAAAAATAAAGAGAACAATAATAATGTTATGGTTCTAACACAGAAAAACATTAATCTGTTCCAACTTGACCAAACTTCATTCAAGTCTTGCTATAGTAGCATTTGCATCCAGAAACTGCCCAGGATAAATCCACCTGCTTTCATGATTCCTAAAACTGAATTCCAGAGCAAGATCAGCGACAAAGTAGGGCTCAGACAAAATCAGGAATGACAGAAATTTAGAAGGGTGTGGAAGGAGAATTGGGAAGGAGTCTATGGACATAAGCTGAAGAATCTAACAGTTTAAGCAGCGATTTGGGGTTGTTTGGTCTAGGAAAATATTTTCACATTTTAGCCCCAACTGAAACTTAGAACAGAGAAATATCAGCGTTTATTGAAAGATACTGCCAAAAAGAAAATTTTAGAAACCGGAAAAGGAAAGCCTCTGAGGCCAACAATAAGAAGGAAAGCTGCTTTCTTTGGTTGCTATACCTAGCTTTTCATAGAGATGGGTACCTTCATGAACCTGTTGTTCATATCTCTTCAGTCAACTAGTCATCCTAATAGGTATATGTACACTTCCATTAAAATGACAAAGAAAGACCATGCAATTCAAGTCTCCAAAACAATTAATTCCTCTGACAGATGAAAAAATATATATGATTCTCGTATGACGGATATGAGGCCGGAAGGAGCCAGTTATCCTTTGATAAATTAGACCTGTCTAAAAATTCAAATTGCCACAAGTCCAGAGTCTGCCCAAGCCCATCCATTCTTCAGGATTTTTCTGAATTTTGAGATGAAACCTGAGAAGTTTCCTGGATTCTAACAGTAGGAACACTGGGGCCCCTTTTCTCATGCGTTTCATTTCAAAGGCCGTGATTGAAGTGCCATCAGGAGGACGAAAAATATTAATACATTCCATTCAAAAGATGAAAAACTACAGGCATTTACAATGAACAACTCAGTTCTTTCTGTTCTCCTTTTTTTTTTGAGGCATTCATGCTTCTGGGAAACTATAGGGTCAGAAAAAAATAATTTTCAAAGTCCACCTTTCATTTTAAAAAACCATATTTGAGAGCTTCAAAGAACTGTGCAATACAAGTTCAGTCTATTTTATTTTAAAAGGGGAAGTTGGTATAGCAGATAGCAAAGTTTTATATTCAAATTCCACCTCAGACACTACTTGTGTGACACTGGTTAAGTCATAATCTCTGACTCAGTTTCATCTGTAAAATAGTGTTAAATTTGAAGACTTTTAAAGTCCCTTTCCCCTTTAGTTCTATGGTCTTATGATCATACTAATATATTAGCAAACCTACACAACCTAGATTTTTTGACAAAATAATTTAAGTTGTCTTAAGAAATAGCTAGTAATATGATTATGTCAACCAACACTACAATGTACCTTGAACCCACATCTTGTGTGTGATATTGTACAGTAGTGGACTTCATTAGTCTATCCTAATGATGAAGGACATCAGCACATTTTCATACTTTTCCTACTTGTTCTGCCTAAAGAAAAAAAAACGAAACCCAGATGAATGTTACAAGTATAGATATTTTCATTTAAAAACAAAAATGAGAAACTCGCCACTGCTTATGGCCATGGTAACTGCCAAGAGAGCTAACAAGTCCTAGGGCCCATATAGTACTTTCACTTTTCCAGAAATTTTTTGCAGCTCTTATTTATACTCACAAGAAACTTCTAAAGTAGATAAGGCAGGCAATATCATCCCTTTTTCACACAGGAGGAAACTGGGCCAGAGAACTTAAGAAACCTACATCACACAGCCAATCAGTTAGCCTTAGCTACCTACCATTCCATACACCAAAATGGCAATATCTCATTTTATATGATGAATGTACTACTACCAGAAATAACTTCTGTAAATTTTTAAAAGTTATCATTTGGATCAAATTTATTAGAAGACTTAAAAGAACCTTCCAGGGAACGTTCCTTATATTGTAAATAATGGTGCACATTCATTCTCCCTCTGTCGTCTCTGTTTCTCCCTCTGTCATCTCTGTTTCTCCCTCTGTCGTCTCTGTTTCCCTCTCGGTCTGTGTGTGTGTGTGTCTGTCTCTGTCTCTCTCTCATACATACACATATCACACTCACAATTTATATATTTCAAAACTATAGATTTTTAAAAAGCAACTATGTATGATATTCCTCCCAAATATATGCTACACATAATGGGATAAAAACAAACAAACAAACAAACAAACAAAGTAGGCATTTTCAAACCATAACAAAGTAGCTCATAAGGTTTGGGACTTTGAGGCAGATATGTGTAATCATATCTATATATAAACATACACAAGCTCTCTCCAGTAAAGAGACTTTGTCTCTTCATGTTAGAAAGCAGATATTCTTTATGTATTACATTATCATGTAATAGGCTATAGTAGATTTTATAGAAATGTGCTATTGTGATTTTACCACTTCAAATGTTGTTAGTGGGGGTTCCGCTATATTATAGTAAGTTGGGTTTATTCCTTTGTGTGTGCTTTCTTTTTTAGGGGTGTAGAGGGACATTTTGAGGCATTTCTTAGGAGCAGCAATGGACAGTACAGTATCTAAAAACAATTTAAGAATTAAAGTGAGAACTGCTACTCAGGCTTTAATTATTTTAAATGATTATAGCTTCTAATATTTTATATATTGTTAGCAAAAATAAAAATCGTGTAGCAGTTTCAACTACCAAAAATACAAAATGTTTTAACTTTGTACCTTCTAAGTTTTGAATATACATTCTGTACCATGAAATGGTATAGATTTCTGTATAAGCTATATAATGTTCATTTAATATGATACAAAGATCAAATATACAGATGAGGGAATTTCTCTAAATTCCATTTATATATTCTCTCTATTTTTCAAAAGCATATACAAAAATATCAGCCACAGCTGACTGCTTTACTTAGGGAATGTTCAGTTTGCTAGGAATTTGAAAACTGAAGTTGGATGGAGTTTATCATCTTTAAAACAAAGAACTGCTCCATATTTAACTAGTGACCCCACATAGGACATGGACAAACAGCTGTGCATTACAAGAACTTTATAGATGTGATAGAAACAAAGAAAAGGAAATTCATAGCAGAGGGTGACTAACAATGCTGTGTGTTCAAAAACAATGGCCAACACTGAAAATCATTAAGGAGGCACCCTGTTTTGCTTATGGTTGGAACAATACCTATGACATTTAACCTTAAGTTCTGAATTTATTCCTTTTTTATACATGCAAGTAATCTTTTAGCCTGCTCAGATATATATTATGATACTATAATAGGATTCATTTTGGGTTTCCAGACAAAAAATTGGTACTTAGAATTAAGAAGCAGACAAATAGGCAGGAAAAACAATGTGTCACAGTTATTCAAAGGTCAACAGTACTTAAAATACTTTTTAAAAGTAATAAATCTGGAAGAAATTTAACACATGTAACATGCTCTATGTTCCTAAGTTTCCATTTTTCAAAAAAACATCTACTAAAAAACTAATCTGTATCACTAATAATTAGCTACAGCTTAAAAATTACTTCACAAATAAAATATCCCTTACAAAAAAGAGAGGGAAAAAAGGACTAAATATCCAAACTTCAAACAAATTTATGTTTGCTTAAAAAAAAAAAAACTTGTAAAGTGCCAAGCAGATGTTTTATTTTTTCCCCCAAGTTTCCTGTTTGCCAAGTTTCAATTTGGAATGCATTTTTATGTTAATATCACAGTAATTCAATTAGGAAACATTAGGGCACAAAAAGTAAACTGGCCGAATGCATCCCTTTTCTGATTTCAGCATTTACAAACTACAAAGGAACTTCAACTGAGCTGTGGGCAGAAACTTCCACATCACTGACAAGGAGAAACTCTCGAAAGCTAACAGCTGCACACATCTGCAATGAGAGCAGAAAGATGCTGAAAGCCGTGAGGTTAGTCCTGACAGATTACCACGCACAGCGTTTTCAGAAGTCAACAGTTACAAACCTTGACAGACTTTGCATGAACTTGACGGTATTGCCATATCTGCTGATCAATTGTCAGCACAGCTTCCCAAATTTAACTACTCTTGGCCACAGAACCAAAGTGTAAAACTCCAAATCTTATCATCTCTGACAACGCAACCCTTCTTCAATGAACCCTGGAATACGATCCACCTGTAATTGGAGACACAATCTATCACACTGCCAAATAGGCAACATAAATTGTTCACATATTTGTGTATAGGAATGAAGAAATGGCAACTTTAAAAAACCTCAACAGCTGAGCATGGCAAAGGCGACATTTCCAGAATGAAAGAGTATCCTACCTGGAGCCCTCTTCTCCTCAGGATGCTGGACTCATCCATTTCCCTCCTTTCCGTCTCTCTTAGTCCTTCCACAAGAGTCTAGCCATGCTGTACTACACACACCTCTACTTCAGCACGCTAATTCAGATCCTAGCAGCTGCTAAACACTTACATCACGGTTTATCTGATTGGAGCAGGGCGGTCAGCTGATTCCAGTTTAGTTATTCATTCCAGCAACTTCAGAGATCATGAATGCTTGCAGCCGCGTTACAAAGCAGCAAGTGGGCTCCGGTCACCTAATGCGTTTATCCAGGCAGGGGTAGCTGTTAGACAGGAAATCCTAGGAACGCTTCTTCCCCCACCGTGGTCGACTTCTCCTCCAGAACAATAACTGTAGCGCTAGCCGGTGCTAACGGGAAGGGGCTTTAGGCACAGCCCTTTCGGAAGCCACTCTAAGGTCAACGTGGCTCAGTAAATCAGCAGTGAGAACTGTGTCAGAGGAGGTCGCCCATCGAGATGGTGAAAACCTGGGGCCCAGAGGGTCAGTCAAGCAGCACAGCCAAGCCTGGCTCCCTTTCATCCTTCTGATGGTATCAAAGAAAACAAAACGGAGCATCATCCACAAGCTGCCTTTCCAGTCAACGCTGGTGCTTTACCTAACAGCTTGAAAGCCAGTTCATTTACATAAATACTTAGGCAAGTGGATTCCCATCCCAAGCATTGAGACATTTGGGATTTTAATTTCCCTCAAAATAGTAAGTTATCTTAACAGCTGACCAAAACACAAAGGGGAGGGGAGATGGGAATGTCAAATGCCATCATTAGTTGGACTATTAACCTATTTATAGTCTATAAGAAGTAAAAAAAAATTCCCATCATGTGCAATTTCACAGTCTGTTTCAGCTTGTTTACTTTTCTCAACCTCATCTTATTTCGATTCAATGCAAGCAAGAGATGAATATTAAGTTTTCATTATTGGCATAGCAGTGAAGTAACACTACACCGATAAAGAAGTGTTACTTCTTTATAACAGATTAGTTCCCCTTGATCTAAGTGCTTATGATACTTAAGTCAGGAATTGTACCATTTAGTCTTAGGCAACAAGAATGGAATTGGTCTATTCCTTGAATTACTTGGACTTCATTTAGTCCAAAAGACAAATTCTATCTACCAATTAATCAACAAGTATTTTTCTTGCTCTGTACCAATGTGGCAACTAGATGGTGAAAAGGGTAGAGTGCCAGCCTGGAAGTAGGAAGACATCTGAGTTCCACATCTGAGTTTATCTAGCCTCAGACACTTATTAGTTATGTGAATTTGGGCAAGTTACTTAACCCTGTTTGCCTCAGTTTCCTCACCTGCAAAATGAGTTGGGAAAGGAAATGGGAAACTACTCCCGTGTCTTTCTTTGCTGAAAAAAATCCAGTGGGGTAGGACATGACTGAAAAGTGACTCTACAACAACATATGCCAAGCACTATGCTAGGTTATGGCGAATGAAGAATGAAATACCCCCTATTCTTAGAGAGCTTAGATGGATGATGATGATGGTGAAGAAAGGAATAAAAGATAAGAGACAGAGAGCATGTGAGGTAAAATCATTTCAGATAAATAAACCCTAAATTAAAAAAAAAAGAATCACATAAAAATATTCCACAAAGGGGGAAAAAGTATTTCATTATTTTCTTATCTAGATACCTGCTGTTAAACTGGTCATTGATCTTTTCTCAGCTGTCATCAGACTATTAGGCTTGATAACAATTGATTAGATTATACCATTAAAAATAGCTTAGGGATTTAAGAATCTAACCCAAGAGTAAAATTGATTGCATGTTATGTTCAAAACTGGCCTTTGCATATATCTCCAGATATACAAAGAACAATCTTGTCAAGAAATGTCATCAGTAACAGAGAAATCAGTTCAGAAGCACATGAGTGTGTTTGCTGCGTAGGTTTCATTTGATACCACTTAAGGATGAAAACCCCAGAGAATTTTTAGTCTACACTCCTACATAGGAAAGGTACTATCACTAAAACTAAAGTAGCACAAAATCCATCCTAATCCAAAACAACAGAATATACAATCACAAAATCTTTTGCAAATGTTTAAAAAAAAGTAGCGGTTCATTTTAATGAAATACTCCAAAAAAGATATAAATCTTGTGAGTCATCTGTCAAGGGTAACAAAACAAAGCCCGCTAAGAATGGATGCCTTTCCTACCCATTATTACCCATATTGTTGTTAGTTATCAGTCACATCTGACTTTGTGACCCCAGTTGGAATTTTAGTGGTAAAGCTAATGGAGTGGTTTCATATTTCCTTACCCAGCTCATCTTAGAGATGAGGAAAGTGAGGCAGACAGTTGAGTGACTTGCCCAGGATCATACAACTAATAAGTATCTGAAATCAGATTTAAATTCATGAAGACTTGTCTTTCTAACTTTACCCCTGGCACTTTATCCACTATGCCACCTAGCTGCCCATAACTTTGCTCTAAAAATGGATATATTCTTCTAAAAAAGCAAAAAAATCACAATTCTTAACTGTTTTCTGCCAGATGTACCCTTCCCACCCAGTTCTCCCACTCAAGCACTGGAGGCCTTTCATTCCTCTAATATTAGACTGTATTCCTGAAACAATACTCTGGCAGCAGGTGATGATAACCTTACCAGCTGTTATGCCTTCATCATCTACAGAGAATCCAAATTCTGAATTTAAGAAACATCTCAAGTGTCCCTAAGAGCAGGACTATATACACACACAAACACACACACACACACACACAATCAAGATGCATATATTCATTTTTGCTGTGATGCCAGAAATTGGTGCAACTTTTTATCACTAAAAAAAAAAAAGGATAATAAAGGACAGATAACAACTACAAGAGAATTTAAAAAAAAAAAAAAAAAAAAAAGGAAGTTTCCCCACTAATGAAGAGATCTCACGGAAGCAACAAATTCTTGGTCCCAAAACTAGAGCCTAAGAGTATCTTTTCTGTCATGCTTGAATTAGTGTTGCTGGAAGGGAAAGCTGAAGGACATATCATCACTCTGGCAAGTGGAATGAATTTCTGATAGCAACTGCACCCATGTAACCTATAATACTTTTCAGGGGCAGTGGGGACTTTGATGGGTATAAAGTGGCTGAGCAGAAAGTTGGCTGAGGGGGAAAGGTACATTTCTTAACAAAGGATATGAATTAGATAAAAATCTAGGTTAGTATTCAACCATTAACTAACCCTAAGATGAGGATTATGACCATAGCACCATCAAATCTAGTATGAAAAAATATTGATTATCTGTCAAAAGGCATCACTTTGAGAAGGGATACACATACATTTTAAAGAAATAAAACCAGCCAGAGGCAAAAACATTTGGGACAAAAATAAAAGACTGCTGAAAGAATAACATCAAGCAATAACAGCTCAGCTAAGGGAATAGTAAAAGGAAAATTGCTACACTTACCCTATGTCTACAGATTTTCTCATCAAGATAAACTATGTATTAAAAATGCAATAAAAACTTAGACTGATGACACCATTCATAGGTAGTGACTAATTAGCTTTCTATCTGGATTCTCATTATAAGGGAAGGCTTGGTTTTCTATGGTTTTTACACCTTTATAGGATATATTCACATTGTTGAGATTAAATTTACAAGATATCAACTTGCGCATATCTTAGCTTCCATACATTCAAATAATGGAATTTACCAGCCTTTGTCATTATTTAGAATGTTAAAAGCCAAAGACAGGTTTAAAGTAGAAAACTAATCTTGTGCAAAGATACCCTCCTGCAATACCAATTTGGAGAATAATTTACTTCACAGAATGGACACTATTTTGTGGGTCAAATTTTGTTATAATAAATATTATCACAACAAATGGTTTCCTAAAATAAAAATATTTCTAAGTCCTAGTTGACAATCAGTATAAAAATTTTTGTCTAATAACAAGAGAAAACACTAGAAGTAATTTAGGTTTTTTTCTAGGCACAGACTAATAGGATTTTAAAACCGGAAAGATCTTTTAGAGATCATCTTAGTTTATGTCTATATTAAAGTCACCTGCTATAACAAAAAAATCCTAATTTAATTTGTGCAATCTAATATAAGTTTAGGGTAGAAAAATAACAACATGTATAAGCTATTCAGGAACAAATGACCTTGTTTCCCTCTTATCATGTTAGTTACCTACATTTCCACTTCTCTTCAGTCTTGGGGACTTAAAGTAACTCAATCACTAAAATAGTTATTGATTCAATACTGAATGACCACTATTACTAGACTGGAGGGGTTTGGGGGGGGAGGGAGAGAGGGTAAAGAGAAACAAAAGAATGGTAAAATACAGTCTCTCCTTTTACTGAAATTAGAAATTTGGGTTCACCTACCATGCCCACACCATCCACCATCACAAGCTCCCATAACTTGGTGTTATTCTACTTTTAAGCATCTCTACTATATGCTTTCATCCTGTACTCATAGAAACTAAAGATAAGAGTAGAGAAGATGAACTTGATTCTTAAGAGTCATCAAATTTCTGAGGGTGAAAGATCTCAGAGGTCATTCAATCCTATTACTTAACTAAGACAACAAACTCTTTACAAGAATTTGTTATTTAAAGAAAGTCTTGACAGGTGGGTCATCCAAACTTAGATCAATTACTTTCAAAACTTCTAAAGTTAGATTTTTAACACTTATAATTTTATTTGAAAGGACATTCCTGCCTTTTTTATCTTGATACCTGGACTCCCTTAGAAGGACACAAACACTTAAAACATTTAATCCCAGTGCCTGGGATTAAATATCTAAGATTTACCACTCCATGTAAAAAGATGAGAGTCTTGGGTATCTTGGGAATTGTCACCATGACAACATTCAAGGAACAAGAAAGCATTTTTATGCCTCTTCAGAGTTTTAAAAGGATTTGTCTTATATCAAAACTTAAGAAAACCAAACTGCTGCACCACCATTCCTTAATCAAAGGTCCGTTCGTAGTGTTTTCTGGAGGAAACCAGACTTCCTTGAGTACAAAGAATACAAGGTCATCTAAAACAAAAGGAAATTTGTTCATAATGGAATGTCCAAGAAGGCACAAAGAAAGGAGAGGAAAAAGCTGAAGAGGACAGAGGATAGAGAAGGCAGAGAGAGGGCAGACAGTGACTGCAGAGAGAAAGGAGTTTCATCAAATTTAAATCCCAGAAATAAGGAGAGGAGATAAGAATTTGCTAACTTTAGGATAGAGAATTATCTTTACATGAATGTGGACCTCTCCTTCAAGGGCTCTATGCTGATGGAGATGGGGATTAGAGAGGAAAATGTTAATATGTTCTCCCTCAAACACCAAAGCAAAGGAGCTGAGCATCTGGGACAAGAGATATTTGATAATTGGCTCTCCCAAGAGCCTGACTGAAGCACAATCAGTACTAGTTCCCTCTGCCTCATACCATGATATCACGGTCAAAAGATACTCTGAAGCTTGGCCTATGAGCTTAATTCCTTCTCTGGATTGGTATCTTAGGATGAAGTTTTTATGGCACAGCTCTGCTGCCTAGGTCAGGATCTTTCTGGCCTTTTGACTTACAGACAAAGGGAAAAATCATTGGTGAGGCAAGTAGAGAGCACAGGGGATTTAAGTGCTAGCCTTGGAATCAGGAAAACTGGAGTTCAAATTTCAAGTCCTGCCTCAGATCCTAAAGTCACTTAACCTTTGACTAGAGCCCAGATACCTACCTACCCTAGCAAGTACCTTTGTTTTTCACATAGGATTTGGTAAAGCAAGATGGAGCAGAGAAGGTGGTAACTCAATACGTAAGGTTCCAAATCCATTCCCCAGGCCTTAGGTGGCAATTGTGGACTGTATTGTTGCAAGGATTCCATCTTTGTATCAACCAAAATCACAGAGAAGACTTGAAATGCACCATGACCAAGTATCCATAATTTGGAGTTTAATCCAAGATATACTTCAATGTTTATATTCAATGTATATAATTTCCATCAATTCTTTTCCCATGTGTCATTGTGATATGTATAATGTGAACCAAGAAAGAATGTGGTACGCTTGGGTTGGAGAAGACTTTCAATACAGAAACAAAGAGATCTGCTTCTAATATGGAATAAATGCAAATTAATCTTCTCCTTTTGTGACTAAAAGAAACTGTTAGATTCTGGGCAGCCTAGGACAAAATGTAAGGGAGATCAGAAATCCTGAGTCCAAAAGGATGCTTACAATTCTAGGTTCTTTATACAGGCCTCCTGCCTTAGTGGCTACATTGATTTTTTTTCTTTTTTAAGTTTATGTAGAATTTTAACAGAGATTCTCTCACCAACAGCTCCTTAGAATAAAATCTCAAAAGGATGTAAAGGAAGAAGTGGAGACCATTTGATTGGATTCGGGAGAAATAAGATCATGGAGCAAGGGAAAGAAGCTCTAGCATTAGCCCTGTCCAGAATAAAGGGAGTAGTTCTTTGGCACTGAGGAGGTATCAACTGGGCAGCTATGTGGTAACAGATTTGGAGTCAAGAAGATCTGAATTCAAATCAGCCTTGATCACTTACTACTGGGAAAGTCACTTCACCATGTTTGCCTCATTCCTCATTTATAAAATGAGCTGGAGAAGGAAATGGAAAACCACTCCAATATCTTTGCCAAGAAAACCCCACTGACAAAGTCCATGGAGTCATGTAGAATTGAACACAACTAAACTACAAAAGATATAGATGCATTTTACCATCTCCATGCCAAAGGTTGCCCTTGCCATTCCCATTTCCATTTGGTAACCCCTTTTGACCAGGGGGGGCCTGTGCTTGAAAGTCTTAGCTCTTCTGCTTCTTGGGAAGACCCATTATTACTGTTCCTTGGCTTATCCATCCCACTGGTAGCACCCCTTCAACTTCAGCTTCTCCACCTTTTCTGGTGAGCTATTTAAGGATGGAAGTGATATGTACCTTTAGAGCCCTCCTCACTATCATAAAATTCTCAGCAGCAGGAAAGAATTCCCAAGACTCCACTTGCCCTTACCTATAAAACTAAGGCAGCTCCTATTACAAACTTCAGTATTCTCAGGTTCATTTATTCATTTCTTCATCAGAATATTTCAGCTTATGACAAGTGTGGGCTCCAGTGTGTTAGCTGAGTATTTTATATCTAAAAAAACCCAATATTAAAACTGAACATTTTTAAGATATTTTTGTATGTAGTGCACAAACCCAATTATTTTGTTCATGAGTTAAAAACCACATTTTTAAGTCACTCCCACTGCCATCCAATACCTAAAACCTTGAATCAGATTCTATTTGATTCAAAATTGCACTGAGAGACACTGCTCAAATTAAGAACAAATGGTCAAAGTAAACCATGAGCACTAGGAGCTATCTTTCCCTGGATTTCTTTTTTTTAACAAACTAAAAGTTGAACCTTATTTAAAACCAGTCTTGAAGATCAATACACAAAGAGAAATAACAATTTGTAGTTGTCATCCAAAGAAAATTTAAACATCTAAAGGTTAGTAAGGCAATCTAAAAATACTGTTAGGCAGGAGAGCAAAACCAAGAGCAGACTACCTTGTAGAAGAAGATAGTATTTCTCCCATCTCCCCAAAATGAACACATCTAATACTATTCCACAGACAAAAGACTAAAATCTGGATTTATTCTAAGAGTAATATTTTGCCAAATGTGTTTTACTTAGCATAAAATGCAGGTGGGGTCAACAGCACGCATATGCCTATGTAATACATGGCATCCCACACTATCCTCCATTTAGCTTCATTTTCCATTCTGTCTATAATCTTTGAGACTTTATAATGTATGCAATTGGTGCTTTGTAGAGTGTAATATGCACAATTTTGCTTAAGGCTTTTCACTAGATGCTATATTGTCTTGACGTTTTCATCACCTTTTTTTATCTAATTATTTCTGGCATATTAGCCATCAAATCACTACCGACAAAATGACAGGAATCATGGTATTGAAAAAATTATATCCTTGAAGGAAATAATAAAATATAAATTACATACATAATTTTCTTTTGAACATTTTAACAATGACACACTCATATACATATGAAATATAGTATACTGTCCTCATAAATGCCCTAACATCAATCACAGTAGAAAAATATTCCTTTCTTTGCTAACACACGTACCTACAAAATATACCATTTCTAATAAAAACTGTATAATATAACTTCATTTTTTCATATCTGCTGAAGCACGAGTATTTATGAAGATATGACAATAGTCTCATTTCTTTTTTCTCTTCTTAAATAAAGTGTCTTTCTTTTTTAAAAGATGCACAACTGATGCTGGAAACATAGCTTAATATTCAGAAGGATCCCAATACTCCTATATTGTTTGAGAGAAAAGAATAGGAAGAATCGGCACCAGTGGAGTGAAAACAATCATCTCTCAGGAAGCAGAGAACCTGAGTTCAAATTCCATTTCTGATGATTACTACTGTATAACTGTAGGTATGTCAGGTGACTTCCTTGATTCTCAGTTTCCTCATCTATAAAATGAAAAAGATACTAATTCTATAACTCTGAGATGAAGAGGTTATAAATAGAAGATTTCTACACATCCCACAAACTCAAGAAGTAGAGGTTCTGGCATATTCAGACTAGTGACTTTATGATTAGAACTCCCATGGTATTTTGAAAGTCTGAAATATTTAATTTTCTTTCATTTTAAAGTGTTCTGCAAGGTGCTCCCAAACAAGAATCCCAGAGAGGGTCTAAACACGCCTTTATTCCAAGTCTAGCCAAAACATCAGAGATTGCAAAAATGCTTTCAGGCAACACACGTCTCATACTTTTTTTTCTCCTTTTCTCTCTCCCTACAGTGACAAAGAGATCAGATCTAGGTTAAAAGGACGATAACGTGGTTAAGCTTCTGAAAAAAAAAAAAAAAAAAAGTCAACACAAGGTGAAAAACCAAACTGGAAAATCTTCTGAGAGAGAAAACAGACTGCAGTCACCTTCAAATTTTAAAATCAGATTGACCATAAAGCATAGAAATATGGCTAATTAAAATAAGCTATGTATGCAGAAACTAATCAAGAAGATTATCTTTCTAATAATGGCTTTTTAAAAAAACAAAAATATAGATTATAACATAGCTCTTACTGACCTAATGCAAACTAGCAGACTGATGGTTTTAAATCTTAAATTCAAGATTGAATCTTGAGCTTAAATCTACCTAGAGGCTTTGAATTAAATTAATTCCGTATTCTTGGCCAAGAGTCTTATTCAGATCTTGTTTCCATTATGCACATAAAAGGTAGAATCTGCTATGAATTCTTTACAAAGACTAAAAGTTACTCATAGAGAAAAGAGCAGACAACACAATTTATAGGGTTCATTCAGCCAAACAATCGAAAATTCTTACATCCCCATTTCTTCATCCTGAATTTCCCCTTAAATGTTTTATTTCCCTATCACTCTAAAACAAATTCTCATGGATCAGTACCCCATCTTGTTCAATAGACTAGATAGGTCAGTAGGTCTAGAGATAAGAGGAAGGGCTTATATTACTGAGCATCCTAAAAGAAGTAATCTTTTAAGACTCCATCACTTTACATAGAAGTATGGAATTAATTTCCCAGTCATTAATATATGCATATATTATGGTAACACCATTTCAGAGTTACCAGTGATACTCTTTTTCAAGTCAAAAGACTGGGACTTTGAGCAAAAACCATTTCCTTTGTAAAAGATACATTATGAAATTATAAAAGAAAATTTATAGTCTTTCACACACACACACACACACACACACATACACAAAAAAAAACACATGCTTTCTCTTTCTGGAAGTTAGAAATGTCTCAGAAAATATGGGCTGAGCATGTTGTTATATTGAGGATTCATGTAATTCTTCCTCAGAGAAATCCAAAATGTTCTCCAGTTAGTATTGGCACTTATCTCCAGTAATTAGGCAGAAATGGCTCGATTGCTTCCATTTCAGCAGGAAAAAGTGTGAGGACCCCAATTTACCAGAAGCCCATTTACTACAGGTCCAGAAGTTGAGTCCATTAGACCCATAACAAAAGGAAAGAAATTGTCACTTAAAAACCCCAAAAAACTATAAATGTAATTATAATGATATGAAGTATAAATAATAATAATAAATAATAGAAAGTATTTTAATGTTTTAAGGAGCTTTAATATTTGCCAAAACTATTTAAAAATTATTTTATTTAGTTTTCACAACAACCCATGAGTTAAGTGCTATTATCATCATTTTTGAAAGGAAAACAGGTTGAAAAAAGTTAAGTGATTGGCCCAGAGTCAAGATTTGAATGTGTTTTTAATTCTAAGTCCAAAATTCTAACCAGAAGTCGAACCTACCCTCAAAAATTTTAAGAAAAAACTGGATAAGTATTTTTACCTTTTTGTTGTTGTGTTTGCTTTTTTCCTTTCTCAATTTTTTTTACTTTTTTTAACTGATTTTTCTTGTGCAGCATGATAAATGTAGAAAGATATTTAGAAGAATTGTACATTTTAACCTATATTGGATTACTTTCTCTCTAGGAGAGGAAGGTAGAGAGAAAAAATTTGGAACACAAGGTTTTGCAAGAGAAAATGTTGAAAAATAACTTTGTATGTATTTTTAAAAATAAAAAGCTATTATTAAAAATTAAAAAGAAAAAACTACATAATTAGTACTATGGATAATTTAAAATATATATTTTTGCATATAAATAACTTACTTTTCTATTTTTTGCCCTCCTTCAAGCTCCTTGTCACTTTTTTTACGTCAATTTTTATATAGTCATCACCAATATAAAGGTTACTACAATTCTAACTCTCTTCATATCATATTATATATCTTTCCATATTTCTTTATAATCTTCATATTTTTTCACTTTCAATCTAAATTTTATTTGGCTTTCTAGAGATGGTACCTATTCAGTGTACAAAAGCATTAGTCTTGACATGTGTTCTCATGACTTTGCCGAGCTAGACTCTGTCATGAAATAAGCAAAACTGTCCTTCCACTCTCATGATGTTTGTCCTCAGAACAAAAGGTTATACTGAGAAAAAGGCAGCACTGGTATGTTGTTTTTATGAATTTATGCAAGTGAAACAAGGCCATGCAACCAGAAGGTCACTGCAGTATTGAGTGTAAGCCAAAGCTGGCCGTGATGTCCCTCACCATTGCTTATAAAAGATTCAGATTCCCACTCTTCTCCAAGAGTTGTTTCATCTGTCTAACTAAAATTAAGATGAGGTTGATTAAAAGGCCTTTTTTTGATAAAAATTTCTAAGCTTCTGTGGTTTAACATACAAAACAAATATTTTCAGAAACACTTAACTATGAAGAAAACATTTTTTTTTCCTTTTCCAAAAACAAATATTTTTCTAAGTTCTTAACAACTGCAAATTTTTTTTGGAGGCAAGCTATTGGGTATAAAATCTTGATGGAATGAACTTTCATTTGTTTTCTTGTCTCTTTCTCCAATATAATTAAAAAGAAACTCTTCTGTTTTTAATTAGCAATAATTTATTCTTTGTTGATGTGGAAAACACTCAAATATATGTATAATTTTATATACATGCATTCAAATATACAAACACACAATTTATGGAGTTGCTCTAAAAAATTATCTTTGAAGTGTTCTGATTTTAAACTTCTCCTAAATATGCCAAAAGATGTTCTTTAGAAAAGTAGAATATTAATTCTAAAATTTGTCTAATAATATAACAATATTGCAATATATTGCAAATTGTGTCATATCTGGTCATGTTATATTTCTTAAGCTTATCTCCTATCCTTAGTCTAGTCAAAAACTAGCAGCGACGCATCTATGTTATTTTTTTAAAATACTTCTCAGATTTTACAGACTGATATAAAGTCACTATGTTCTGTTTGAAATCCTTAGCTCACTCATTTATTTTCATTAATCTTAATGACATCATTAATATACAATGTGTTTCTCTAGAATTAATTGTATTTTCCCTGAATCAAACACTAACAATCATGGATTCCATTATCACCTAATAAGATCTAATAAAAAAAAACCTGCATAGCACTGTAGCTAGCCTAAGATGAATATATACAGATTTCAAGTGTTTTTTCTTTTTTTATTTAAATGTTACAATAGATTGACCAGGTTGTTAGGTAGACTCTTGTTCTTTTAAGCAAGGCAATGAATAATCATTCATTTTTAGAACCACTTTTAGAAATTTTAAATATGGGTTATACCTTATTATCCCTTTATTTTAATCTCACTGGACAGGAAAACAAACCTGCTCTTTTTCAACTTCATATAATTATTGTCTCACTGAATGGAACAGAACACTAAAGGAAACTTCTGAGTTCTTCCTTCTTGAAAATCTTTAAGGAAAGCAATGATGTCTATCTGGGGCAATACAGATTTCCTATGATTTAGGGAAATATGGTCAGTTGATAAATGATTTCATGTTCCTGGGAATATCCCCCTAACCCTCCACAAAAGGATAATAGCTGGCATTTACAGAATGTTTAAAGGTTTGCAATGCACATCACAAATATCTTCTTTTATTCTCACAGTTTATTCCCATTTTACAGATAAGATAACAAGTAGAGAGAGATTAAATAATTTGCCCAGTGTCGCACAGCTATTAACTGGACTCCAGGTCCAGTGTGCCACTTAAAGCCCTCAGTAATCATAGTATATATCCTTTGAAGGTGACATTTTTTAAACTAGGAATATAAGCAAAAGCAATGAATAATGGCATTGAGAATTTCCTTCAGATGGTATACACTTAGAGATATTACATATACCTAGCAATAATATTCCCCCCACCAATTCTCTCAATTCAATTTCCTTCTACTCCACATCCTTCTAATATACATACAGGTTTAATACTTAAGAGGCAATTCTACTCAAGAGACCTCTTACTGCTAAGTCAAGGGGTCTCTCATGCAGTACATTCCATCAATCAGAGAGCTCTCGTGCATGTCCACAATCTTCCTCCAAACTCATTATAATATAAGAAACAGAGAAAGAAGAGAAAAAAAAAAGAGAGATTGATTTTTATGGTCATAAAAGAGGTATACAGTGTACCTTTAATCTCTTTTCACCTAAGACTCGAGTTTTCTAGAAAACATGGTACTTTTAGTACAATCTTTTTTGCTAAAATTGAAGTTCAGTGACCTGGAGAAAGTGAATCTGTCTTGGCTATAGCAGACAGATAAAATGACTTCCCTTATTAAGAAAAAGAGAAAAGGGGAAAAAAGGAAGATGTCACCTCATGCATTTTTTTTTCTTGAGGCTTCCCAAATTTTATAGGCATCTTCAGAATTACTTCCCACTCTATACTCAAAATCTTGCATCTCTGCCATCACTCTAGTAATAGCAAAAAGAGAATATGGCAGGGCTTTTTCTGAGAGGCTACCAATTGAAATTCCTCAACTGTGCTTTTAGAAAACTGGTTACAATGAGAATGTGAATACCCTGATTTTTCTGGTGTTTAAGAAATAATTTTAAAGTTTAAATCTGATTTCTTTCCCCAAAACAATCTAGATCACTCTCCATGAACAATCAGAAAGACATCAATATTTTTTTTTGGGGGGGGGGATTAAGAATGTCACATGAAACTGAAATGTTATTGGAAGGCAGCTTTGGAACTCAGACATTTTCTGCAATTTACATTTTCTAAAGCATTTTCCCAGTTTGATAACTCAGCTTTCAGAAGGGGTGCTAAGATTAAGCTGTCAGGAGGCTGCTTCATTTGCATGCTTCCTCAACATCCAGAGTAACAACCATGACGATTACCCACTCAGCATGGAGTTGCTCATTTAGCATGGATGTTTAATTGCAAATCTAGAAGTTACCAGCAACTCATTTTAGCAACATGGTGCAATAGATTTTACTATTGTCTCTGCCTCCAAATGCAAGTTATAGCTAATATAACAAAAAAGAAAGAAACCAAAGTTCTTTTTAAAAAAGAATGACTTCAACTCAAATATTCAACATTTTATTTAAAAAAAAATCATTCTAAAACCAAAACCAAGGAAGCCAAAATGCTTTACATAAACAATTTGGAAAATCACAATCCATCAAATTCAGTCGTTCTAGGAAACTCAAATTACTGTCAAAGAAAACATTATCCTCCCACATGTAAGTTAGTCCTACACTAAAGCAACTGTCTTTTTAAAAATCAATAAAGAAAAAGGGAAGGGAAGCGAAGCATTGACCAATGTTCAAGATGACAATTTGTTAATCAAAAAATAAAAGATCTCCATTTTCATATATTCCTTAATGATTCTGATGATATGCTCCAAATTCATCTAGAGACTTCTCCCTGGTTATATACTAGTAGTTAACAAATAAGACCAAAATTTTGTCATTTTAATGGCAACCAAAGTCCTTATTAGATGAAAAACTTTTTTTCCTGACAATCATTGTTTCTTACTGAAACAAGGCGGTTTTAAGGGGGTTTTGACAATTGTTTCCAATTAGTTTGAGCTCCTGATTTTGCATTTGGATTCTAATTGCCCGACATACATTATGGGTTAATTAAAATTTTTTTCAATATATATTTTATTTCTAAAAACTCTCACACACAACTATTTGGGAAGAAAGTGCTTCAGAGAAATTTGATCTTGTGCCACCCAGTGGACATACCTTCATTCTATTTTTATTTACCCATTTACTTTAAAATATTTCCAAATTTTAGTTATTCAAGGAAGGAGAGAAGAAAATTCAGAGAAGTTGGGATAACCTACTCAGACAGTCACCAGAAAATGTCCTAGTAGGCACAACCTAGTTTTGTGCATAGAACACCTGGACTGGAGTCAGGAATATTCATCTTCCTGAGTTCAAATCTAGCTTCAGAAACTTACTATGTGACCCTGAATAAAACATTTTTTGCCTCAGTTTCTTCATCTGTAAAATGAGTTGAAGAATGAAAGGGCAAAACAATTCCAATACCTATATCAAAAAAAGTAGAATCACAAAGTCACTCATGACTGAAGGCAACTGAACAATAAATTCATATGTGCTTTCTCCATATCATGTACCATCTGGCAATGGAGAAATTTGTAACTGTCTAGGTTGATAAAAATACACACAAAGCAAAGGGTCTGTCTATGAGAAAGAGATTCCTTAAAGCAGATCATTACATGTGGATGTAACTGAAAAGTTATTGTTCAGATTTGCAAATTCTTTTCTACTTGTATTTGTTAATACATATACAATATAGTTATATATTACAATAATAATACAATAATAGAATATAATACAATAAGTTGTATTATCCCTAGTAAGCTATTACAACAAAAACAAATGCTCACTTCAAAATATCTGGTTTCATAATTTTTAACTCCTATTTATAACTGTGTCAATGCAAACTAGGGAAAATATCTGGAGTTTTATTTCATTAGTTTTGAAAGAGAAGGTTATCAATTTTGAGAAAGACTTGTCATTGTTTTTTGCCTAAATTAAAAGCATTTAGGCCACAAGTTTTACTCTGATGACCTGCCTTCCTTTCTTGAGCCCTGAGGATTAGAGCAGCAATCTCAGAACAAAAGCAGACTTATTCAACATTGTTCAGTACTTGGTTTCCTGTCTCATAATTTTTAAGAATAGACTATAGAGCTTCATTACAGCTTTCACCAGGCTCAAGATGCTTTCATGCCTAACTTTCCCAGGCAGAGAATTACATTCTGAAAATTACATTTCCATTGTAAAGTATACATTTTCAAAGCTTTAAATTGATCTTTTAAACATTTTTTCCTCCTAGACTTTATTCTTCAGTTTTCAGAGTTTGAGGGAAATAGGAGTTAGGAAGGTTTACTTCTACAGCTGCCACAAGCAATGAGAATATCTTCTTTAACTTCAAGAAACCTAGGGACCCAACTCACTGTTATCCTTTAATTCTGGGGTAAGGTGGTGTTTTGTTTCTAATATTTTGATCACTATTACAATACTAACAATTTCTTCTCTAATCCTATATATTTTATCATGCATTAAAACCATTATTTTGAGGAGGGGTCCCTAGGCTTTACTTGATTGCCAAAAGGGTCTGTGTCACCAAAATAAAGGTTAAGATCCCATGTTCTAAT
This sequence comes from Sarcophilus harrisii, assembly GCF_902635505.1. Taxonomy (NCBI): domain Eukaryota; kingdom Metazoa; phylum Chordata; class Mammalia; order Dasyuromorphia; family Dasyuridae; genus Sarcophilus; species Sarcophilus harrisii. The sequence goes on along the minus strand of NC_045426.1, from coordinate 157,504,716 downwards.
GTTTGGGGTTTTGCTGTTTTGCAGCCTAATCTGTACCAGGTTCCTCAATAACCAGTTCCCCAAAGAAAAAGGAATGTAGATTCCTTCCTTTCCAGATATTTCCTTTGCTCCTAACAAAACAACACAATACCCTCTAGATATTTTTGAAAGGGAAACAGAGAACTACAAAGGAAATGGGGGTGGAGTTAAAGGGACCAGAGGGGAATAAAATAGCAGATGACTAAGTCTAATGGAGGCTATTACCACTCCAACAGAACATGCTCAAAGTTGCCATTCCTGGTTCTAAGCAACAGTTCCATTTTATCTCCCAAGCTGCACAAAAACAGATGAGCCACCAGATTTGGCCCTTGGGCCATAGTTTGCCCAACCCCAAGTCTAAGATCAGAGAAAAAAAAACCTGGGCAGAATTTGTGCTAAATGATCTAATGGGTAAAAAGTAAAATCTTTTGTTCAAATATAACTGAACAAGTCATTTAAACTCTGTGCCTCAGTTTCCTCATATGTAAAATAGGGATAATAATAACATGTGTTTCCTGGAGGATGTTTTGAGGATCAAATGAAATCACATTTGTAAAGTGCTTTCCAAATCTTAAAATCCTTTATTATTATATGCTTTAGCTGTTGTAAGTTTGCATTCTCTTAGAAGCTAATACGAAGGAATGGACCACTCATAACTGCTGCAACATATTAGCACACAGCACTTAGAAGTCAAAGTATGATTCAGTTTCAAAGGAACAAATTGGTGAAGGAGTTAGACATTCCCTTCCCTATCCCCAATTTTAGTCATCGGTATCTTTAGTTCAGCAAATAAAAGGGTTCCTCATTAACTTATAGTACAAGCCCCTCAATAATGAGTCAGTCACATATGACTGGAAGCAGGTTCACTACAACAAAACAACAACAAAAAGAAAAAAAACCCCAAAAAGTTTCCATGTGGGTACCAGGAATCAAGAATGAATATGTCGCATGGTAAAGAGAAGGAAAGTGAATTCAGCCCTTTTACAGAAGTATAAAGTTTACACTTTGCCAGTTAGGCAGTACAATGGATAGAACTCTGGGCCTTAAGTTTAAATTTGGCCTCTGACATTTACTAGGCAAGCCACTTAACCCTGTTTGCCTCAGTTTCTTGATCTGTAAAATGAGCTGAAGAAGGAAATGATAAACCACTCCAGTCTCTTTGATAAGAAGGCCCCGAACAGAGTCATGAAGAGTCAGACAGAATTGAACCGATTGAACAACAATAAAGTTTACATCTTACAAAGGGAATTTGACGTCACTATTTACCCTCTTCTCTCATGACAAATGCCCTTTAATGGGTAATCTAGCTCATTTCTAGCTCTTTAGATGGATATGTTTGTCAATATTGCCTAATATTTCAGTCTTTCAGAATTGTTTTTCCCAATCATTGAGGTTGATATTCAAAATTTCTAGCCATTTCTTCCTATCTCACTCCCATCTCCAAACCATTTCCTGTATCCTGCCTTCCTGGATGTCTATTTCAAGTTGACTTTTATCATCTTCATCTAAGATTTGCTAGTCATCCATCTGAATATATTGTTATCTTGGGCCCCAGGGTTCTGAGACAAGAAAAATATTTATATGGTCTCCTGCCCTATTACAACGCTATCCCCTTTCACGAGTCAAGAATTTTTGCCTCCTTCACCCTCCTCTGAAGATCTTAGCATTTTAACCCTCTAATACTTTTGGGATATTATCAGTTTTTCAATTTGTCTGTAGAAAATTGCTCATATGCCCAAAGGAATGTAAACTAGGGATGTTTCATTCTTTGTCCCTGTATCTCTAGCTACTAGAGCAGTGACTGGCAGATAAGACTTAACACATGCTTGTTGACTTATTGGACCACAATTGATTTTCTCTCTTTGGTAAGAGAACCCTCCTTCTGTCTATTGCCTTAGACTGACTGTGCGCCCTGTGACTCTTCACCATGAGGCTATTTCTCCATGATTCTCTTTTTCTGAGTCCCCTTCTTATGTTGTCCTGAGAGTGGATTCTATTCCTCCAAAAAGATTCCCTGTTCAAATTCTGTCCCTCTTAGCTCTAGTAGCTTGCCCCCAACTTCCTTCTGACTGCCTGACATAACACTATAAAAACTACTTCTTCATTCCTTTCTCATGGACTCTGGGCCTGCTGTGCATGACCTATACATGGGGGGTTTTAACCAGCAAATGTTTAACAAGTAGCTCTTTGAGAGAGGGGAGATGTATATACAACACATTTTACAGCTTAATCTTCATTATTAACATTTTCTCTATCATTTAAGTGTAGACAATCAATAAATAATAAATTAATCCCTGATTTGTATCATTTTTCAATATCCAAGGTATAAATACTTAACCTAAAAATTTAGCAATCAGTTTTTGAGAACAAGATTGAGCTGGCTCCGGGATACCTCAGGTCCTATCCCATGAAGATATATTCCATCAACTACATGCCTTTCCAACTAAAACATAAGAAACATAAAGTGATTAAAAAAAAAAAAAAGATCAACATTCTGTGTATTGACTGTCAGGCACAAATAAGTATATGTTACTATAGACTTATAACAGACATTTCTTTCATTATTCCAAATAAATATTGATGACTTCATTTTTTTTGCCTAAAGCAATTAAAATGGGATGTTTTAGATTCAGAACTAGGTCTTTGTTTTGAGGGTGAAGGGCAATGAAAAAATATAGCTTAGGCACTAGACATGCAAAGGATTTAAAAAATATATAGTTTAACCTCATAATTTTATAGTTGAGGAAATTAATGTCCTGAGTATCTTAGAAAAGGTTGCATAACTATTAAATATCATAACTAGAATTCATACTCAAATTCTCTAACTAAATCTTCGTACTATAGAAACTGCATCTAATAGAAATGGTATTCCCATCCATGTTTCACAATGCTATGATTATTTTTATCTCAATCAAAAAATGAAAAAATTTGAAATTATCTCTGCCCTTTTTTAAAACATCCAACTTTTATATCCCAAAGTCAAAAAGTCATGAACTGTCATTGAGAAAATGTTTACCTAGATGGGACTTTTTGAATATTAGTTATTGTTCCTCTATAAGTATTTGTTAAGCAGCTACCATATACTAAGCACTATACTAGACACTAGGGAAACAAGCAAATTCACCTGAAGTAAATCAAGAATAAAGCACAGTATAATATTCATCAATTTGGAGGATAGGAAAGGTTATGCTGAGGGAGAAGACCTATGATTTCATCATTGTTGGAACAATACAGATGGGCACCCTGTCTGTCATTTATAGTCTTCTGGAGCTGCTGAAAAAATAAAAGGTTTTAAAGCCGTTGTGATTTGCTCATAGCTACACAGCTAACAAGAGTCAGAAGGAGGGTCTGACAGCTCTACTTGACTGCAAGGCAAAAATACTCTATATTACTCCATGGGGCTTCTCTTTGCAATAGCACCATGGAAAGAGCATTGGGTTTGGAGAGTTCTTGAGTTCAAAAGCCATTCTACAGCAGTTATTATCTCCACAATTTTGGCAAACCACTACACAATTTTGGCAAGCCACTACCACTCTTCGAGTTATAGTTTCCCCTTCTATTAAAATGACAAAGCTGAACCAGATGACCTCTGAGGTCCCCATCAGCACTGTATTTGTGATCCTATTAAACTACAGGCTTTTACTGAATGCTATGGTCATACCATCACTGGGTCTAGTCCATAGCAGGCTCTCAATAAGTACTTGATTGATTGCTAGGAACAACTCACATGGCCACCCCACAAGCTCTGCTGATACCTATGAGAGATAAAGGAATGATAATAATAAATAATAATAATAATAATAAAAGCTAACAGTAATTTAGCACTTACAATATGCTAAGTGCTTTAAATTTATTATCTCATTCAATCCTGCCAGTAATCCTTGGAGATTCTCACTTTTAAAGATGAAGAAACTGAGGTAAACTGAGGTAAAGTGATTTGCTCAGCTAATAAATTTCTAATAAGGCCAATTTGAACTCAAGTCTTCCTCACTCCAGACCCAGCCCTCTATTCACAGCCCCACCAAATGCCACAGAAAAATGGAGGAAAATCTGGATAACAATCACACAGGATGAAAAGGCATGAAGAGGTGATAGTGTGCACCAGTGAAGGGAGTACCCACACTGAGGAGATCCAGGAAATCAACTCTTCTGTCTTAGTTATTTTAAAATCTGGATTCTGTGGCCTTTCATTATATCATAAATTTAGGACAGGAAGGAAGCCCATAGAGGTCATATAATCTACCACTCCAATCCTACATCACTTTATATGAGGAAATTGAGACCTGTCCCAAGCCACATAGATGGTAAGCAAGAAGGGCCAGGCTTCAAACTCAGATCCACTGACTCCAAATCCCACATTCTTCCAAGAAATTCAATCAGGCCTTTCAAACTGAAAAAATGCTATGAGGATTTGACTTATTCTTTTGTGAACTACACAGACTAAATAAAGTGCTAAAGTTTTAATAATGCACAATAAATAATACACTTTTTTGGGAAACCTTGTTGTTAAATATATGTTAGCACATCCATGAATACAATGCTATTTTGACATATCCCATAGATAAAGAATGAGGATGAGACTAGGAATTCATCTTGTCCCAACTTCTTGGTCATCTATTTCTTCACTTCTAAAATTAGGAGACTCTTGGACTTCTTTGTAAGTTACTTTAAGATGTTTTGATAAGTCACAGTATGAGTACAAATTACAGTATTGATTCTTCAAGTCACCAATTCTCTGAAAGTCTCTCCTCTGTTTCTGGAGATCTTTTTAATATCTGCTATCCTTTTCTGAGAAATGTGTTCAAAAACTTGACAGAGACCATTATTCAAAGGGCAGGCAATGTCATCATTGTTTCCCAGTAACATAATAGCTCCTGCACTCCTCTTAATTTGTCCAAGTGTCCATATGCTTCCTTTTGAAACTACAGGACAAAAGCAGATGACTTAATTAAGCTTCTCACCATGATTTACTCTGCTCTTCTTCCCAGTTTTGGCTCAGCTAGTAAAATACTTATCATAAGATGGATGTTAACTGTCTCTGGATATTTTATTTGTTCTATTAGAGATCTGAAATACTTTAGAGCTTGCCCAAAGCATTGAAATGTAATATTTCTGGAGGGTGGGGGTGGAAAAAGGGAATAAAAGCAAAAAATAAAAAAGAGGGGGGGCAGAGGAAAAGGTAACTATTTCCCTGTAACATTTCCTCAGTAAAGATGATCAATGATTCTAATGTTTAGAAAGCATAGGAACTTTGATTTTAAAAACAAAAGAAAAAAATTCACATATCAAGACTAAGCTCTTTACTCCCTGCCACTCCACATTTTCTAGCACAAGAAATTGCTTTCTTTTGTTACTTTTATTTAAAAAGAATTACTGGAACTGTGCCTGAAAGAATAAGATTTCTCTAAGCTAAGGAATCCTAGGCATATCCCTCAGCCTTTGTATCATATAGTTTCCTCATCTGCAAGATGGATACAAATACATTTACAGTATCCCTACCCACATACTTGTGAGGAAAATGTTTTGTAAACTGTACCTCACTTCTGCTCCCAACCTTATTGGTCTCCTGACTGATGAAAATTTACTATTTTTATCTGATCCAGATCCTTCCACCATGGGTCCATCAGTCCAGCTCATTCCCTGGGAACTTGAACTTGTTAGGGTGAGAATTCTCCTTTTAGTCAGATCCAGACCTGCCATATGCAGCTCTGCAATCACCTTCAATAATAGGCTGAAGCCATGTACCCTCATCTCTATCTCTCCTACTTTCCTCTAATTCTAGGTACTGTAATCAAGAATACAATCGAGGGAAAGAATATATCATTCAATTGCCCTATAAAACAACTCACTATAACTTCATAGACCAAAAGACCCTCCCTGGTCACATTTTACCTATATATGCTGGTTTTTTTCCATTTAGAATGTGAGGTCCTCATGAACAAGAACCATCGTGGGTTTTGGTTTGTTTTGGTTTTGTATTTCTATTTGCAGGGCTTAGCATAATGCCCGGTAAACGGTTCATGATTTATAAGTACTTTTTTTTATTCATTCATAATTTATGCTATTACTTTCCATAATGATTGTGACACAGAGTTCCACTGGAATCCTGCCTCCAATGACTCTTCATGGCAGATGTGTGACTTTTTGAGATCATGCCAACTTGCAAAGTTTTATCATCTTGGAAATGCATCATGTAGAGGTCCTGAGATGAACTGAATTTTTGCCATCAAAGCACCAGATGTTGAGAGGCTCATTACCAGAAGTTTGGGCACCAGGTAATTTACAGGATTTTTGTTTGTTTGTTTGGTTTTGCTTTTGTTTTTTGTAGGTAGGGGGGAAGGTTTTGGCCATTGCACACCATGGCTACCACAAGGGTATGGTTTGCAATGTTTCACTAAATAAATTGACAGTCCTAAGTACTAGAACTGAGTGCCTAATCCAACATTTCCCTCGGTAGTAATACAAAGCCATCAGTGTCTTATATATTTTTTCTCAATTCTCAAATTACTGAGTTTTAAATGTGTTGTCAGCTATATCCACTTATTGGGATACAGATGTTCAAAAACTATAGACAAGGGGCCAAGGATCAGCTGTGTATGGCCACAGAACTGCAGTAGAGTCCAGGTATCTGTAGGGAGGTTCCAATATGGTCAGCTCTTCTTAGCCAGATTTTCTGGATTTTTTTCCAGATTCTGCACTATCCTGGCTCTGTTCTTGTCCAAAGAGCCAATGGCTAGAAGGCTTACAATGAAACTTTTCATGTTTTAGGAGAAAAAAATGAGGAGCGTGAACTTGAGTCATTTTTTTTTTTGAGAAGACAGAGAAATTTTTTAAAGGCTAAGATTTTAAATTATGTGAGAGGACTATAATTTCATCCAACTTCCCAAATGAAAAACAAATTACTTCAGAGATATATAAGTAAAGCTTAGATAGCTACAAATGCCTATGCTTCCCAAATCTATATCCAGTGCTCTAGTGATAAAATTAAGTCAAAAGGCATTTACAAAGCACTTAGTAGGTGTCAATTAATATACTGAATACCAGGGATACAAAGAAAGGCAGACAAAAAAAAATTCTTGTCCTCAGAAAGTGGAAAGTGAATAGATGTCCTTCAATTAGAGAATGGCTGAATAAATTATGGTATATGAATGTTATGGAATATTGTTGTTCTGTAGAAACAACTAGCAGGATGACTTCAGAGAGACCTGGAGAGACTTATATGAACTGATGATAAGTAAAATGAGCAGAACCAGGAGATCATTATACACAGCAACAAGAAGATTATTCAATGATTAAAACCAGTTCTAATTGTTCAGTCATGAAGACATCCAGAGAGAGGACTGTGGGAACTGAAGGTGGTTCACAACATAGAATTTTCACTGTTTTTGTTGTTATTTGCTTGCATTTTTGTTTTGTTCTCTTTTTTTGTATAAATATGTATACATATATTGGATTTAACATATATTTCTGCCATGTTTAACATGTATTGGACTGCCTGCCAACTAGGAGAGGGCATGGGGGCGGGAATTGGAACACAAGGTTTTACAAATGCTATTGTTGAGAATTGTCCACACATATGTTTTGAAAAACAAAAAAAAAACTTTAATAAAAAATATTCCTGCCCTAAAGGAGCTTACATTCTCTTAGATAAGATGAAATATAAATAACTAGGTTTTTATTGTTGTTAGTGCTTCATTTTCAGAGACTAATGATATAAGATTTAAACAAGATAGTTTCACAAAGTCATCTGCCTCACTCTCTCTTCCTGAGTCATGAAGCCCAGATAGGTACATAAGATATAGACAATAGATGGAAAGCATTCTTAGGGGAAGCTATAAAAAGCTGGGGGATAATGGAGAGATCTCCTGAAAAAAAAAATGAGATTTGAACTGAGCCTTTTATGAAATTAAGGAAACTGAGAAAAAGTTAAGGCACAGATCATTTTGGAAATGGTGGACTGTTACAAAGATAAAGAGATAAAGAGGAGTATTTTGTTCAAATAATGGGAAGTAAGTCAGTGTTGGTGAAACACAGAGTGCATGAAAGAGATTAAGGTGTAAGGAGTTTTAGGAAGATCAGGATATAGGGAACTTTAAAAGCCAGAGTATTTTTATATTTGATTCTAGAGGTAATGGTGAGTCAAGAAATGGTTGCATTTGTGCTTTAGAAAAATCACTTTGGCAGCTGAGAGGAAAATGGATAGGAGTAGAGAAAGATAGACTTGAGGCAGCAATATCAATGAGGCTATTAATAATTTAGGTGAAAGACAATGAGTGCCAGTTCTAAGATGAGTGGAGAAGCAAACATACAGGAGAAATGTAGAAAAAAATAAGATTGGCAATAGATTAGATATGTTGTGTGAGTAAGAATAAAGAGTTGAGAATGGCACTGAGGTTGAAAGCTTAGGTGATGAGAAGTTGGTGGTACTACAAAGCAATAAAAATGTCTAGAAGAGGAGAGGATTTGGGGCAGGGGGAGGAAAATAATAAGCTGTGTTTGGGATGTTACCAGATACATACAGGACAGTCAGTTTGAGATGTCCAAATGGAAGCTGGTAATGCTAATAGGATCTCAGGATAGAGGACAGAATGAGTACAATACATCCTAAGACAAGACTTAATGGGGTGGGAGAGAGATAGAGAGAAAGAAGGAAAGAAAAAAATCATCTGCATAGAGATAACTGAACCCAAAAGAGCAGATTAAATCCCCAAGTGATAAAAAAGGGTTCAGGGCAGAATAGGGGTATATAATTATTGGATATGATCTGTATGGATAAATCAGCAAAGCAATCTGAAGAATGGTCAGATAGGAGCCAATAAATATATATCAAACAGCTACAGTATGCCAGGCAATATCTAAGTCATATCATATCTAAGTGCTGAGAATACAAAAATGGGAGTAAAGGAAAGAGATAGTACCTACCCTCAAATAGTTTATAATCTAATGGAAAAAGACAATACACAAAAGGAAGCTGGGGAGGAGGGGAGAGAGAAAGAAATCTCTAAGATAGTATAGCAAGGTGAGATATAAGGAGATGCTTGAGTTGGGATCTCTCCTTAATTGGAGGTTTGGAGTTTATGACATCACCCTCCAATCAGAAAGAGAAATAGAGATAGGAAGAAAGACAGAGGATTGTGATGAGGCAGAATCCCAAGAGATCTTACAGGATAATGAAATTATACTAATAATAAGCTATCAGGGGCATAGTGGAGAAAAAGGAATATAATCAAGGGAGAAGTAAGAAGAAATAGGAGAAAACAACATTATGAAAACCTAGTAAAAAAGAGAGTTCAGAAGGGAAATGGGTTAACAATGAAAACTTCAGATTCATCATCAATATAAAGCCAGGTTTTTTTTTTCCTTGCAGGCAGTATTGACTAGATATGTGACTGTGGATCAGATGCTATAACTTAATGGGGTGTTGTAAGGAACAGGTGGGATAAAGGATGAAAAGTACTTGGGAGAGGTTGCAGACTGCTTTAGCATTCTGCATTTAGCATGACCTTTAGGTCATCTAACCTCTCTGAGGTTAAGGGACTGGGGGAAAGGGATGAGGCAACAAAATGAAAAGAATAAAAAGTGGGGAAGGTAGAGGTATGAAAGAAAACAGTAATATCCCAGTAAACACTCTAACAGCCCTAGTACCTCTGAACAAGCACACCACCATGAATCAAATCAGAAAATCTTGAGGCAAATCTGGGATCTTTCCCCACTGACAGCAGCTACTATTCATTTTCATTTGGAAAAGCCATATTAACTGCAAACTGTTTCATAGAGGATTATGTCTATAGTTAGAATAATTCCGCATCTAAAGTAGATGAGGCTCTTCCATCTACAAACCAAAGATTTCTACAATGGCATCAGTAATGCCAGAATTCTGAAGCTTCCATCTTCTGTAAAATTTGGCCACTTTCTTTACACTCATACTTATTGTGAATTAAAATTAAAATTATGAGTATGGTGTCAAAATTTGGGGAAATAATAAGATAATCAGAGCTAAAGCTAGTAGTTGGCAAATTGAATACAGTGCTGAATGTGGATTTAGTAATCTTTGAGTTTAATATATTTAATAACTATGGTGACTCTGGACATATTCCATATTCTTCAATCCAGTGACAATGGCTTCCTTGCTGATGCTGGAGGAAGAAGGGCTAGAAATTCTCCCTTATCTCTGCCTCCTGGACTCTTGCCCTTCCTTCAAGTTTTAGTTAAAATCTTAACTCTCCTCTGGTTTACTCTCCAACACCATCACCACCACCACCATTGTCACCATCACCACTATGCATCATCATCACTATCATCAACAACATCATCATGCCCTCCCCTCTACTCTCCTCAGAATAAGTTCATCATCTGGACACTCACTGTCATGTAGATTGCTTCGCCTTTGGTACTCACGTCTCTTTAGTCCCCTCAGTTGCTTCTACTCTCTGATTGTAAAGGTAAAGGAGAAAAAAAAAAAAACCTCCTCTCCAAAATTCCCCTTTTATAGGGCTCAAAATGTCAGCTCTCTTCATTTGCTACCAATTATTCTATTTGTTCCAACTGCACCATTATCATTATTATGCCCCAATCATCTCTTCACTTTTCAAGTTCCTTTTGCATACTGTTATTCCCCCTTTCTCTCTCCCCCACCCCAGATCAGATCCTTGGGGGTAGTGACTCTCTCTTTCTTGGATTAACCAGCACTTGGATAACTTACTTGGATAACCAGCACTTAGCACAGTGCTTGACAAGTAGTATTAACAAGTGTTTATAACAATAGATTTTCTACAATAAGAATCCCTTTTAATTCTAATTAATTCCCTTTGTGGATTACTTCCAATTTATCTAGAACATAGCTTGTTTGTATATACTTATTTGGAAATTGTCTTCTCCCAATAAATTGTGAGCTCCTTGAGGGGAGGAATTATTTTTTAAAATCTTTCTTTGTGCTTAGAACAGTACTTATCATATACTAAGTGCTCAATGTCTGACTGCAATCATTCAGCCTCTGTCTCCTTCAGTTTGCTCATTTGTAAATGGATATAATTAAGAGCATCTACTTCCTGGGGTTATTGTGTGAACAAAATAATGTGGTAATATAATCTGCAAACCTTGAAGTGGTAGATAAATTTTTGCTGTGATAGCAATGATAATGGATGATGACAGTGTTGTTGACTATGTATGAAGCTAAGTTATGATTTAGTGGTATTCCATAGTGAAATAGAGGCAGTCCTAGATTTGGAGTCAATGAGGCTTAGTTCATATTTTAAACACAAGGCAAATTGCAGCTCAACTACCTGCTAGTTGTATGAACCTAGCCAAGTCAATTTTCCTCTCAAAGAATCAGTTTCCTTTTCTGTAAGATGAGTTTGGACTAGAAAGTTTCTGAGCTTTCTCAATAGAAATCCTTTCTAACTGAAGATGTACAATCCTATAGTTTTATGATAAGTTAAAGGACCTTTCTTGAATGGTAATGTATAGACTTTTCTCCTTGCTAACTTTTTTTTCCCTCAGTAATATTTTATTTTTCCAAATGTGTGTAAAGATAGTTTTAAACATTCAATTTGTAAGATATTTTTCCATATTTTTTCTCCCTCCCTCATCTTCCCTCTCCCTAAGACAGCAAACAATCTGATATAAGTTAAATATGTACAATCCTTCTTGCTAACTCCTAAAAAATGCTCTAAGTAAGTAACCAGTTGTGTACAAATCCCGTCCCAGATGGAAATAACATATCTACCCATCTGGTGGCAAAACTATACCACTACCTAGCACATTCTCAAAGTCACAGCTCTTACATCTATGAGGAAAGGCAGAAGAGGAGGGAAGGAAAACATGAAATGGAGGTGGGGGGTGGGTAATGACACTGGCAGGCTGAACAGGCTTTGGACAGCCAAACTTGTCAAAGAGAGTTGTTATTAAGACCAGAAAAATTCAGTGTTTCGCTCAATAAATGTCCAACAGAAAAGAAGGCACTCTTTCAACTTGCTTTATTTCCAAATAAACCATCCAGATACATTTTACGACTCAAGAGTCTGGAGCCATGAAGTTTAATTCAGCTTCTTCTTTTTTTTTTTAATTTGTGCTTAGTTTCTATAGTGGCAAAGCAAACACTGACCCGTGGCTCAGCATTAGGTCCAATGTAACATATCTTGACAGTCAACTGGGAACTACAAACCAGCGAATCAACAACAGAGGAATATGGAACTTGAGACAGTCAGGATATTCAATGGAGGATTTTTGTGATAAGTAATATAATTTACGTGAAAGTGAGATAGATTACCAAGCAGAAAGCAGACAAACACACACATACAGTCACACATAGCTACTTCTCCCCCTCTGGTCCCAGTCCAATCTACCCATGCTGTTGAACAGGAAGAAATTATATTTACACATCATCAAAGTGAGTCAGGTCTACATGGATATGTCTCTCTTTGGTAAATAAAGAGTCAGTGCCAGAATACTCCAGGTAGCCTCAATGCTATTAGAATAATAGTGTATACATCAAAGTACTTAGAAAAACAGAAAGCTTCTATTAATTCTTAACTTTAAGTGCTTATTGACACATTCATAATAAACACATATGTAAAGAACTGTATAAATGTAAGAAGAAGCTATGATAATTTAGTGATGACAGTTACAACTTTAAAAAAATTTCAATTGTATACAATGTGACAAACTCTGCATCATATCTATTTTAAAGTAACAGCAAAAAGATGGTATCATCTTCAAAACTGAAAGACTGATACATGTATTATGATAAGTCAACTGATGTTGTAATGAGAAAGAACAATGGGGAAAATCTATAAATCATTCTATTTATAATTCCATTCTGAAAGATAAGGATTTTTTTTAATAAATGTGGTCATACCTTGGCTTCATTCTATTAATGGCTATCAATAAGTAAAGTTTTGTTTGAATTTCATAGCAAAAACTGTAGCTCAATTTTTTTAAATTTAATAGCCTTTTATTTACAGATTATATGTATGAGTAACTTTACAGCATTAACAATTGCCAAACCTCTTGTTCTAATCTTTCACCTCTTACCCTCCACCCCCTCCCCCAGATGGCAGGATGACCAGTAGATGTTAAATATATTAAAATATAAATTAGATATACAATAAGTATACATGACCAAACTTATTTTGCTGTACAAAAAGAATCAGACTCTGAAATATTGTACAATTAGCTTGTGAAGGAAATCAAAAATGCAGGTAGGCATAAATATAGGGATTGGGAATTCAATGTAATGGTTTTTAGTCATCTCCCAGAGTTCTTTCTCTGGGCGTAGCTGGTTCAGTTCATTACTGCTCCATTGGAAATGATTTGGTTGATCTCGTTGCTGAGGATGGCCTGGTCCATCAGAACTGGTCATCATATAGTATTGTTGTTGAAGTATATAATGATCTCCTGGTCCTGCTCATTTCACTCAGCATCAGTTCATGTAAGTCTCTCCAGGCCTTTCTGAAATCATCCTGTTGGTCATTTCTTACAGAACAATAATATTCCATAATATTCATATACCACAATTTATTCAGCCATTCTCCAACTAATGGGCATCCACTCAGTTTCCAGTTTCTAGCCACTACAAAAAAGGGCTGCCACAAACATTCGTGCACATACAGGTCCCTTTCCCTTCTTTATAATCTCTTTGGGATATAATCCCAGTAGTAACACTGCTGGATCAAAGGGTATGCACAGTTTGATAACTTTTTGAGCATAGTTCCAAACTACTCTCCAAAATGGTTGGATTCGTTCACAACTCCACCAACAATGCATCAATGTCCCAGTTTTCCCGCATCCCCTCCAACAATCATCATTATTTTTTCCTGTCATCTTAGCCAATCTGACAGGTGTGTAGTGGTATCTTAGAGTTGTCTTAATTTGCATTTCTCTGATTAATAATGACTTGGAGCATCTTTTCATATGACTAGAAATAGTTTCAATTTCTTCATCTGAGAATTGTCTGTTCATATCCTTTGACCATTTTTCAATTGGAGAATGGCTTGATTTTTTATAAATTAGAGTTAATTCTCTATATATTTTGGAAATGAGGCCTTTATCAGAACCTTTGACTGTAAAAATATTTTCCCAGTTTATTGCTTCCCTTCTAATCTTGTCTGCATTAGTTTTGTTTGTACAAAAACTTTTCAGTTTGGTATAATCGAAATTTTCTATTTTGTGATCAGTAATGATCTCTAGTTCTGCTTTGGTCATAAAGACCTTCCCCTTCCACAGGTCTGAGAGGTAAACTATCCTATGTTCCTCTAATTTATTAATAATTTCATTCTTTATGCCTAGGTCATGAACCCATTTTGACCTTATCTTGGTGTACGGCGTTAAGTATGGATCAATGCCTAGTTTCTGCCATATTAGTTTCCAATTTTCCCAGCAATTTTTATCAAACAGTAAGTTCTTATCCCAAAAGCTGGGATCTTTGGGTTTGTCAAAGACTAGGTTGCTATATTTGTTGACTGTTTTATCCCTTGAACCTAATCTATTCCACTGATCAACTAATCTATTCCTTAGCCAATACCAAATAGTTTTGGTAACTGCTGCTCTATAATATAATTTTAGATCTGGTACAGCTAAGCCACCTTCATTTGATTTTTTTTTCATTAATTCCCTTGAAATTCTTGACCTTTTGTTTTTCCATATGAACTTTGTTGTTATTTTTTCTAGGTCATTAAAATAGTTTTTTGGGAGTCTGATTGGTATAGCGCCAAATAAATAGATTAGTTTAGGTAATATTGTCATCTTTATTATATTTGCTCGCCCTATCCAAGAGCATTTAATATTTTTCCAATTGGTTAGATCAGACTTAATTTGTGTGAAAAGTGGTCTGTAATTTTGCTCATAAAGTTTCTGATTTTCCCTTGGCAGATAGATTCCTAAATATTTTATATTATCAGTAGTTACTTTAAATGGAATTTCTTTTTGTAACTCTGACTGTTGGATTTTGTTAGTGATATATAAGAATGCTGATGACTTATGTGGGTTTATTTTATAATCAGCAACTTTGCTAAAGTTGTGGATTATTTCTAATAACTTTTTAGTAGAATCTCTGGGGTTCTCCAAGTAATACCATCATATCGTCGGCAAAGAGTGATAATTTGGTTTCTTCATTGCCTATTCTTATTCCTTTAATCTCTTTCTCAGCTCTTATTGCCAAAGCTATGTAGCTCAATATTTTCACATAACAGCATACTTAATCAAAACTTAAAGGATATCTTTAACAAGACAAAATTGAAGTGCAAAATAAAAGTCACTCAGATTTGCTAATATTTCATTTCAACCATGCATGTCAACAGATTATTTTATCTCTAGCTAGCTATATGTGTGTGTCTATATATATATATAGAGAGAGAGAGACACACACACACACACACATACATATACATATAAAAAGTGTATATGACATTACTTATAGTGATACAGATAAGTACTAAACCCAGTATAAGGAAACTTCTTCTACCAAAAAAAAAAAAAAAAAGAAAAGAAAAGAAAAGAAAAACCCACTCCCTCTTATAACCTAGAGTCTGAGAGCATTGCCTGGGGCATGGAAAAGTTAAGGAATTTCTTAACTTTTACATAGCCAGAGTCAGGTCTTACTAGTTTACAAGTCAGCTTCTTTATCTATAATACCATGCAACTTCTATATTGCTTATTGGGGAACAGGGGAGGAATCAATTTTAAATATTTGTGTCTGTGCGTATATACATGCAAATATAAGTTTATATTTGTGTGTTTCTATATATATATATATATATATATATTACACAAATATATATATATTTATATATACACACAAGACATGCATTCATATGAAGTACAAGCATGTGTGTTTATATAGGTGTGTTAGATATGCCTGCAAACACATGCATATATGTAGAAACGTAATACACCTGTTCTTGTGTGTATTGCAAGCCTATACATGCATACATATATGTATATGCATGTGCATTTGCATAAGTGTGCATGTTGTATATGCATGTGTATATACACATACATACATAAACACATGCATATCTTATTTTTGATATTCACATAAATATTAAAAATTTTAAAATATCAAGGGAAAATAGTTTTAAAAGCTATGCATTTTCCAATTAATAGTAGGAATTTGTATAGCATGGGGGAATTTATCTAGACAGTAAGGCTGTTTTTTTTTTTTAATTTATCACATACTTTTAAAAGCAAGATCATAGGAAAAGAAAGATCATACGAAGCTGACCACAATAGAACTATCTGAAAGATATCACTGCCAAGTGCCCAACTCACAGTAGTTTTCTGAATTTCAAACATTCTTAGAAATATAAGTAAGGGGAAGGAAAAGGCAAACTCAAAAGGTTCCTGAGACACACAAAGCAAAAACATCCTCCTTGAGGCTATGTTCTGCCTGATCATTTCTATGCTAGCCCTAAGGCAGAGAGAGATAGATGCTGCCATCTAGAGATACATCCAGGGATATAGGCTTTGATATTAATGGAGTCAACACAAAGCAGAAGATGTTCGTGAAAAGTAAAAGCTCTGAACTTTCTGAAAAAAGCAGCTCCCTCAGTGAAGGGTTATCTTTTAGGAACTAGGTATGTGGCTTTTCGGAGGAGGAATGTAAGCAATGAATACCCAGACAAGAGACTCTTCCCTCAGTCCCAAATCTAGCCATGCAGAACTGCTAGAAAATGTAATTCCCCTATAATAAATCATGAGTTGAGTAATGAGGGGAAGAGAGGAGAGAGAACCAGGAGACTAAAGGGAATATGGAAGTAAAGGCAAACGCACAATATATTTCATACACAAATACAAATAGATGTGTATCTATATAATACACATATATACACACATGCACATGTAGCACAAGTATGTATATTTACATAGGTGTATTATATGTACATGCAAACACGTATGCATAAGTATAAATACACATGCATTTTAAGTGAAGAAAACAAATGTAGCACTCATATATAGCAATCAAAACACCTTTTAATATAGAAATATATATAGAAAAAATATAATATAGAAATAATTTCTATTAATATAGAAATAAATATAGAAACACCACTTTTATGGATCACTTTAAAGTCTACAAAGCAGTTGGCAAGCATTAGTTCACTTGATCCTCCCAAAAATCCAATGAGGTGGATATTAAATGTATTATTCCCATTTTATAGATGGGAAAATAAATGCTCAATGAAGCTTCTTCTTCTTGTTGCTCAGTTGTTTTAGTTATATCCGACCCTTCATGACTCCATTTAGGGTTTTCTTGGCAAAGATGCTGGAATAGTTTTTCCATTTCCATCTCTAGCTCTTTTTAAGGATGAGGAAACTGAGGCAAACAGGGTTGTAACTTGCCTGGGTCATGTAGCCAATAAGTGCTGAAGCCAGTTTTGAACTCAGGAAGATGAGACTCACTTTAAGTCTGGCAAGCTATGCATTATGGTGTCACCTAGCTGCCCTTCAGAGACATTTATCAGCAAGCAAATAGCTAATAAATATCCAAGGTAGGAGTTGGGCTCAGGTCTTCAAAATTTCACACCTAGCACTAAATTCACCATGTCATGTTGCCCTTTAGGAGCTTATCACCTAAGTGAAGATTGATATTTAAATTTTGAAAGTTAGAAAAATAAATAAAATTTGAAAGTTAGAAGAGAGGAAAAAGTGGTCAATCAAGAGAGAAAAGGAAATATGGAAATAGCCTAATATAGAGGACCAAATATTCTTCTTTCTTGGTGAACCAGTAGATATAGTTAACTATCTGAATAGCAAATGATTATTTAATTTGTTGTATTTTTTAAAAATCCATTTGGAAGTATCTGATAGATGGATCCCAATCTAATCTCACAGTTTTAAAATTTGTTAACTGAGTATAAAACCTCAGAAATAAGAAGCTCAATTTCTACTTACTCCAATAAGAAAACTGCATTCACATGCATGGTAGATTCTCTTGCACACTTAGTTCACATAACTGTTCTATTTTAGGAAAGAAGAAAAGAATGCAACATACTTTAGTCTTATTGAACAGGCTGAAAGATAATGGCATTGAAGGGAAGTATGTTCAGCTGCATTTGGTTAATTTCATAGGAAATTCAAATTTGCTTAAAATGTCAGACAAGCAGTAACCATTCAGCCCTATTCAAGTCTCCCTTTTCTGACAGGTAGAGCAACCCAAGAAATGTCAAGCCTGATGGATGAGGTGAATTATTTCTTGTGTACTGTCAGCTCTTATCCTCCCTGGACTATAGCCTTCTCATCATTATGTGTAGAGAAGAGTAGAAATGGAAGGTCTCAGAACACGAGACCAGCAAACAATTTGTGTGTACGATTATGTAGCATCATTTAGCAAAATAATAGACATACTAACTTTATACTAATTTTCTCTCTTCTTACCTTCCCATTTGTTTTTCTAAATCAGCTATAGACAAAGATTGGAAAACAATATGACAAGTAAAGTTTCTGAAAATAATTCTATGGCAGAAATGGAAATTTTGTAACTAACCCAGCACTTGATAATGTGAAACTTTTGTTACAAATTGATGCTGTCTTTCTTAATTGATAAAGAAAATAAAGGGACTAATCAGAGATAAGAAAATCAGAGAACTATGTTTGACTTTTCTTCTAAGTATGTCTGAGAGATAGTAGAACAATTTAAAACAAGTCTTCTCACCCTGCCCCCACCACCCAAGGTATTCCTTAAAACTTGATTTAACCTTAAAATTTCATTACAAAGTGTTGTGTTAAAGACTTCATTTATTTATGGGGAGTGTGAGGTGTGGGAAGAAGTAAGGAGGTGAGAGATGTTCTGTTCTGCTAATATATACAGTGTGTTATAAGGATTTTCAGTTATAAGCTTGAATTTTAACAAACCACTGCTCTAGCATAGGGGAAAGAAAGGGAATTGAGCTATATGCAGCACCTTAAGGGCAGAGAGGTGGTAGTAATATAATACTGGGCCAAGGATAGGAAATGTGTCATTTGGGTTCTGCCAACAAGCTTGCAACCATGAAAGGGCACAGAACCAGAAAGGACACTTTTGAGTCATTGGAGTTGAAAAGCATATTGCCCCATAAGAAGGCAATTAGTTTGAAGAAGGAAAGCAGCTGCATATAGCGTTCCCAAAAATTGTCCATCTATTTGGAAACAATAAAGCAATTAGCCTTTGGTGCTAGAAATAAAACATGCTAAAGTGTTGGTGAGATTTGGTTCCTAGATGAATTTGTGATGGTACACATAGAAGTTATTTTTTAAAATGAATTTTGGATAGAAAATGCTATCTGCATCCAGAAAAAAAAATAAGGAGATTGAATATAAATCAATTCGTGTTATGTTCATTTCTCTTTTCTTTTTTTAATCTATCCCATGGTTTTACCCTTTTGCTCTGATTTTTCTCTCCTTAAATGATTCATAAAACAATGTGTATTAAAAATAAATTTTTAAAAAAGGCAAAAAAAAAAACAGTATATGGATTTAGGTTCTCATGCCTTCCTCTGGGCCAGGTTATCATCCTTTGGTAAGAGATGAGTCATGAACCTGAGCAGATATTGATATCTTAATAGTACAGTTTAGTGGACATAGAAGTTTCAATGTGGGAAAGAAACTCACACCTTCAGAGTTGAGATATAACAGCATGAGTGGATTTTACACAAAGAGTAGGAAGGGAAAGAGAGAAGTACAAGATTCAGAGCTGGGGTTCTAGGAAGCCATTATGTAGGCTGTTCAAGCATCAATACATGGGGAGGCACAAATTTTGCCAAAAAGGGATAATTTTTTTAAAAAAATTAATTTGTACAAAAATTAGTTTTTGTACAAAGCAATCAACAGAGATAAAATGGATCTGAGAGAAGGTCAGAAAGGATGAAAAAAGAGGAATTCCTAACATATGTACATCTTAGGTTCCCAAACTCAGAACTTATTGTTGTGAAAGCAAAATTTTAGAAGGAATGATATGCCCACAAGCTAAACTACAGGCACCAGGACATAAAGGTAGAATTTGATTAAGCATGCATTCTAAAGAATAAGAGCTTGGTTGGTTCTTAAAGTGAAGCACTGCTGAAGGGAGAAAGTCCTGAAGAAAAAGGGAACTAAGAAAGAAAGTTTCAGTGGGTCATTACCTATTAAGATCAGTGACACTGACATACAGAATGTCAGATTTACAAGAGACTTCAAGGAAGATTCTTCTGCCCCAGGAATTCTTATCCCTTTTTGAATCTCTTTGGTTTATCTAGGAAAACTTGTGCATATCTTCTCTAAATAATATTTATGAACACATAAAATAAAATACACATGATTACAAAGGAACTCCATTCTATTGAAATACAGTTGTCCAAATATTTTAAAAAACAAATTCATAGACTTCAAGTTAAGAAACCCTGGAACACAGATTTCAACAAAATTATCCATGTAATATTTTTTTTAATTTAATAGCATTTCATTTTCCAAATACATGTAAAAATAGCTTCAACATTCATTTTTATAAGATTTTGAGTTCTAAAATTTCTCCATTCCTTAGTTTCTAATATATTCTGTACCAATAAGTACAAAGAGTATAAAAAAAAAATAAGATCTAGTATTTCTTCTACGGGAATAATAATAAAATGCCTTCAAACATGAAAATCATCTCATGTCATTTCATTTAAGTTTTGCAAGTTGATACAACCAGTATTACTAGGTGCATTTTACAGATAAAGAAGCAGTCATAAGACTAGTAAGCATTATATATAAGATTCATTTCACCCTTTTACATTTCTATTGTTCATTCATGTCAATCCACAAGCATATTAAATTGAGGAAGTTACTTGTATATTTCAGAGAATTAAGGTCTAGGGTCCTAAAGTCAGTCCTTGATGGCTTCATGACAACTACAATTGAAAGAAGGGGAGGGAGATACTTTAAGATTAGGGAATATTTTCAAAATTCTTTGGAAAGTTTCTCCCCTTCCACCTTCATATCCCCATCACAATTACAGAAGAAGGAGGAACATTAGATGTCATCCCATCCAATATAGTGCATCCAATATAGTGGAGTATGCATATCTCCAAAAATTATTTAACAGAAACATAATAAATAATAACAAATAAATACAACCTCAGGGGAAAATGATAATCAAGTCACAAAAAGAAAATGACTGTGGAAAATTAATTAGGATGAATACACCTCAAAAAGTTTTTGTTTCTGATAAATCTCGAATTCTCTGGTTTTGTTTTTCAAAATATTCAGAATATTTTTATAAATATTTTAAAATATTTGGTTAATTATGTAAAAGTCCTATTTATAAAATATGGCATGAGGTAATTCATATAAGAGTTTCATTTTTATATCATCTGGTTTCTGCTGTTTCTAAGAATTCAAGGTGAAATGTTCTTCACATGAAAATGAAATGTAGAAGAAAAATGAGATTTTTAAGAAAGAAATTAAATTAAAATCTAAGTTGTAAATCATCTATCACATTAACAAAACTCATCTAGGACACCAGGAAAATGCTTCAGAGTCTATTTTAGAAAGATTAGTATTAATCTCCATAGGAAGATTTATTTAAATGAATAGTATAAAACCTCTATTTTCAAAATCAATGTCCTTGCCTTATGTTCTTTACATGTTAACATTTACTTCTTTCATTCTTATATTTAGCCAATCACTATATAGTTGTAAAGAACCCATCCTATTTGTTGGTAATTATTTGTTACTGCCATTATGATTTTGTAGCTTTTCAAGCAACAAATGGTTGCCTTATATCTGGGGGGAAAAGAACCAAAGGGTGTTGGTATGATGTTTGAATACATGCAATTACTAGTACGTTACATTCTAATTAACATAATTAGTTTTGAAATAATTCTCACAATAACTGTCAACACTCATGTCAATTTAGTGGCAGTTAATGACACATTTAACAAAGGTTTGCTTATTTCTTTTTTAATATCCTTCCATAAAAGAATCTGCCTAGAGATATGGCATACCTTTCAGGTCTGAGACTGCATCTGGACTGCTTACAGAAGTGCTCTCTAAAGTTTGTTGCACCCAAAACCCAAAAAGGGCTGCACAGATGATTGCACAGATGATTCCATGTAGAAAAGGCAAATCAAGATGATCACATAATTCATTCTATTAATCAAAACCTATTTGTTATACCTCCACATATGCATGGTATATTGTTAGGAAGGGTTCAAGCATCAATCTAAAAGCATTAACCCAAGATAATTCCAAAGGACCCATAATGAAAAGTGCTATCTACCTCTACAAAGAGAACTAATTGAATGAAGACTGAAATAAATGTATATATATTTCAATATATATGTATATGTATATATATAAATATATACATATATATATATAATTTTTTAAATATTCTTTCCTTTTCTTGCTTTTTTTTTGGTTTTACAACACAGTTGACATGGAAATACATTTTACATGACTTCACATACATAAGTAATAAATTACTTTTCCAAAGGGAAGGGGAGAGGATAGAGGGCAAGAATTTGGAAGCCAAAAATTCTTTAATTAATATTTAAAATAAATAAACATTAAAGTGAAAGAATAAAAAATATCTTTGGAAAAAATGATAGCATGAACCCTGTCTTTTCATTCCTTAGAAGTAGCTAGGTGGTACACTGGATAAGAGTGCCATGCTCAAAGACCTGAGTTCAAATCTCATCTAAGACACTAGCTGTGAGACTGAATAAGTCATTTAAGTGGTGTGCCTTAGTTTCTTCAATTACAAAATGAGGGCAATAATATTATGTATTTAAGAATTTGGAAGCCAAAAATTCTTTAATTAATATTTAAAATAAATAAACATTAAAGTGAAAGAATAAAAAATATCTTTGAAAAAAATGATAGCATGAACCCTGTCTTTTCATTCCTTAGAAGTAGCTAGGTGGTACACTGGATAAGAGTGCCATGCTCAAAGACCTGAGTTCAAATCTCATCTAAGACACTAGCTATGAGATTGAATAAGTCATTTAAGTGGTGTGGAATTAGTTTCTTCAATTACAAAATGAGGGCAATAATATTATGTATTTTCTAGAGTTATTGTGAGGATCAAATGAAATATTTGTAAAGCATTGAGCTCAATGTCATACATATGAGATTCTAAATAAAAAATAAATGCATGTTTCCCTTCTTAGTTTTTGTCAATTCACTTTGCATTTTTTAATAGTAGCTTTTTTATTTTTCAAAATACATGCTAAGATAGTTTTCAGCTTTCCTTTCAAAATTCACCTTTGCAAAAGCTTGTGTTCATTATTTTTCTTCCTTCCTCCCACCTTCCCCCTCCCTTAGAAAGTCTATATTTAAGCAGTATAGATTAAACTTGTACAATTCTTCTTAAAATATTTCCACACTTATTATGCTGCATGAGAAAAATCTGATCAAAAAGAAAAAAATTAAGAAGAAAAAAAAGCAAACAAACAACAACAATAGAAAAGATTAAAATACTATGTTATGATATATGTTCAGTCCCCATAGTCCTCTCTCTGGATGCAGATGGCTTTCTCCATCACAAGTCTCTTGGAATTGGCTTGAGTCATCACTTAAAAAATTATATCAGCCCTTGTCTTTTACACTTTTTGATTCTAGTCATATCAAATCCAGAATGGTATGATCGCGCTCAGCTCATAAAGCTTCATGTGTGGAAGGCGAGGGAAGCCTTCTCTGGGGTAGAGGATTTGGCTGTGGAATACTGCAGATAGGCAATGCCCTCTACACTTAGCATTTTCATGCCATATTGCTATGTACCCATCTTGCCCCAGACTCAGCACTCCAGCTCCTGTCCTGGGATTTTGTATGACTAAATAGTGAGAGTTCCCCTTACCTGGATATCTCCCTTCCCAGCACACCCCTGTACTCTCTACCTTTCAATCTGAGAACAATAATTAAATCAATATTACCAGTCCTTGGTAGAATATATCAATGTCAGCCTATCCAAGACCAAACCACCCATCCATCTCTGACCACCGTTCTCCTAGAAGTACTGTTGTCCATGTTCTATGAGTAGGCAACAACAATTTTTGCATTTTATTTCTGTCTCCCTAATACTTAGCACAACCCCATGTACTTTTCCTGTTGTATCTTGCTCTTTGTGATCCTATTTAAGTTTTCTTAGCAAAGTTAAGACTCATTTGACAGGTGAGAAAATCAAGGGAAATAGGGTTAAGTGACTTGATCAGCATCACAAAGCTGGTAAGTATTTGAGGCTGGATTTGAACTGAGGAAGGTTCCTATCCCTATCCATAGCACCATCTAGCTATCTCATCTACTTAGTTAATACTTAATAAATGGTTTTTCTTTCATTTATTGAGATACTACAAGATACTAAATAGATAAGAGAATATTAGAAAAGCAGAGTATCCCCTCTTCACAAACATTTCAATTTTTGTCAATACTCTGAGTTATATTAATATGCATAATTTTAAAATTATAGCGCTCAGAAAGACTTTTAAAATCATATTTCCTGCTATAATATGTAGGATCATGGGCTTAGGGCTCAAATTTATCCTTAGAGGATATGTAACCTAATCTGTCTTCTGCCTCTTTCTTCCCACTATATAGTTCTTACTTAGAAAAATTGAATATTATCACAAGCAATTCAATTCCATATCAACTATAATTTAAAATAATCAAAATTTAGCTTTGCTTCATTTAGAATTCACAACTAGAGAGAACTGCAAAAGACAGTCAAAAGTAGACATATTGCAAAGCACAAATATTTCAAGGAAATGATTACAAAACGATAGAGATAAAGGACTTCTCAGATCTCCAGACATTCTTCCTTCTCACCCCGCCCCCCCCCATTTTACAGTTGGGGGAAATTGAAGCAAAGGGAGTAAAAGTGGCTCCTTTGGGATCACACAAGTAGTAGCAAGAATGAGAGGTGGAATTTGAAGTCATATTTCCAGCTCTATCATTTTCTAATAGATTTTTTAAACTGATTTTTTTTTTCATTTAAGGAAAAGCCTCCTTGTCATCCTCTTACTTCTCCATCCTTGGACAGAGGGGAGGGGAATAGAAATAAATCCCTTGTAACAAATATGCAGAGTTAAGCAAAACAAAACAAAGTCTAGTCAGCCCTTGCCTTTGTGATATTGATATTGATGTTGGCCAAGTCACTTCAACTTCTCAGAATCCACTATTCTACTGCCAGATTATCAAATTCCTGAAGACTCTAATCACCTCCCAAGTATAAGATTCTCTAGGCTGCTTCAAGTCTATCTTACCCCCACACTTCATATGAACTCTTCAGCTTTAATAAGTCCTAAAAATAAGATCAAAAAAATCACAATGTACATCAATGGAGGTTCCATTATTGGCCAGCTTCTATTGTTCTCTATACACTGATTCCTCCTTGTAGCACAGTAGATATAGGGCTGGACCTGGGGATAGAAGGACCTGAGTTCTAATGTAGTCTCAGATTTATTAACTATATGATTCTGGGCAAGTTACTTAACCTCTGGGAGAATTTAATGTTATATTCTTATATTAATAACTAATTATCAGTTTGTGATATATCCTTTCCTCATATTTTTTGTTAAGATAACACTCTTGAAAAAGTCAGTCTCTACCACTACAATACCTCTTAGATTGGCTAAGATGACAGGAAAAGGTAATGATGAATGTTGGAGGGGATGTGGGAAAACTGGGACACTGATACATTGTTGGTGGAGTTGTAAACAGATCCAGCCATTCTGGAGAGCAATTTGGAACTATGCTCAAAAAGTTATCAAACTATGCATACCTTTGATCCAGTTTCTACTGGGCTTACATCCCAAAGAGATCTTAAAAAGAGGGAAAGGGACCCACATGGGCAAAAATGTTTGTGGCAGCCCTCTTTGTAGTGGTAAGAAACTGGAAACCAAGTGGATGCCCATCATTTGGAGAATAAGTTATGGTATATGAATGCTATGGAATATTATTGTTCTGTAAGAAATGACCAGCAGGATTTCAGAGAGCTATGGAGAGACTTATATGAACTGATACTGAGTGAAATGAGCAGAACCAGGAGATCATTGTACACAGCAACAAGAAGATTATACAATGATCAATTCTGATTGATGTGATTCTTTCCAACAATGAGATGATTAATGCCAGTTCCAATGATCTTGTGCTGAAGAGAGCCATCTACACCCAGAGAGAGGGAACTGAATGTGATTCACAACATAGCATTTTCACTCTTTTTGTTGTAGTTTGCTTCCATTTTGTTTTCTTTCTCATTTTTTTTTCTTTTTTGTTCTGAGTAATCTTTTTTGTGCAGGAAGATAATTACATAAATATGTATACATATGTTGGATTTAACATATATTTTAACATATTTAACATATACTTGCTCTCTTACTATCTAGGGAATTACTTGTTATCTAGGGAAAGGGGTGGGGAGAAGAAGGGGAGATTTTGCAACACAAGGTTTTGCAGGGGTCAGTGTTGGGAAATTATCCATGCATATGTTTTGAAAACAAAAAGCTTCAATAATAATTTTTTTTTTAAAGTCAGTCTCTAAAGGGCAAGACTGAGTGGTATGATTATTCCTAGTCCCCAAGTCACATGCTTGTTAACTAGATTGGACAAGCCCCCATCCAATAGGGAAACTTGAGTTCTGTTTATAGTATAAACAGAATCCAGTCTGGGTGAGTCCTTTCCCTACGGGAAGGAACTACTGCCCTGCAACTCCTCCATTAGAGTTTAGGATTACCCTAAACTCATGAGGGAGAAAATGAGTCAAAGAGTTCCCGATGGAAATAGATTTCCCTGCCCAGATACCTTGTAGCTGCTGAGTCTCCAACCATGCCACATTCTTAGTCAAAGCCTTTTTAGCCCACCTCCTCATTAAATGCCCACCAATCAGAGTTGAATTTCACTTGTCAGAGCAGTTCTCTGTCAGAAGATTCACACTTGATTCAATGTTTCAGAGTCTCCCTTAGCATCTTTATTAAGAAGAGAAACTACTAACCATAAATTTATTGATTATTGGCTAACCTAATTAATAAATTGATTGATGATACCTGGGAAACCTTATCTTCTGGTTTCATTCTCAACATTCATCTGGAAAATGGGAACTATAATAGCACCTTCCAGGATTGTTGCTAGAATCAAATAAAATAATAATTACAAAGTATTTTGCAGTGTCTGCCACATAGCATGCGTTATATAAATGTTAGCTATTATTATTATCTCACTCATTTTCAGAGCTTCAGTGATTTCCTCTGTGCAGATGGCTCCTACTCTCTTTTCCAGCCTTGACTTCTGTTCTGAACTTGAGAATACCATTTTCCACCTCTACCCTCACCAATCAATCTATCCTATTCCACTGCCATATTACTTTTCCCCCTAATATATAGCTTAATTGACCCATTCCCCTGCTCAAAAAAGCAACAATGACTTTAAACTGCTTATCGAGTGAAGTTACAGATCTTAAGAACTGGAAGACATTTTTAACATCGGTATTCAAAATCCTTTACAATCTAACTCAAACTTAGCTTCCAGACTCTCATAATCCCTTTAACATGCCTTAAGCTCAAAATTATACTCCTATCTCATATTATCTTACTTTTTTACATTTTGCCTTTTATTTATTTACATAAATGCCTTATGTTCCTTACTAAATCCTATAAACTATTCTCTCTCTCTTTATATGTATGTATATACACATACATATATATATATACACACACACCTACATATAGATAGATGTACACATATACATACATACATGTGTGTGTGTACATCAAATTTATCTTTATAACTCCTGAAGTGCTTGGCACATTGTTAAGCGAAAATAATCTCTCACCGATTATTTCTGCTGCCATTCTTTTTCTCATAATGTTCAAGATACCTAGATACCTTTACATGAGAGTTAAGGTCTTTCCTCTCATTGATTTTAAAAACAATGTACCATAACTGTTCAGTATATAATTCTTATGCTCACCTACTATTTCTAAGTTATTCCTCTTCTGAAAATGATGGAGATATCTAAACACTTTTGCATTCAGTTCCTTTCATTAGTTTTCAATCAATTAATTAGTCAACAAGCATTTATTAAATGCCTTCTATGTGCCAGGCACTGTGCTAAATGATATTAAATTTCTTCAGTATGCATACTTCTTTTCTCCCTCATTTACTACACATTAGGCCAGTGGTTCTCTAAGTATGGGCTAGAGAATCCTGAGGATCTCTGAAACCCTTTTAGAGGGTCTACAAATTCAAAAATAGTTTTTGTTTCCAATATGGTAAATGTCTATAAATATAACCCAGATAAACAAAAACACTTCGGAGACATCCTTAATAATTTTTAATAGGATAAAGACACTGAAAACAAAAGTTTGAGAACCACTGCATTAGGCCAATATTTGCTACTTCACTTTTCAGTTCCTCCTTATTGAGTTCTCTTTATATCTAATTTTTTTTTATCTTTTTTTTGTTTTTTTTTGAAGGCAATCAGGATTAAGTAATTTGCCCAGGGTCATACAATTAGTAAATGTCTGAAGCTGAATTTGAGCGTGGGTCCTCCTGACTCTTGGGCCTATGCTCTTTCCCCTGCATCACCTACTGCCCTCACTTGAATGTTATTTATTTATTTATTTTGACTCTAATTTTTTTTTTTATTATAGTAACTTTTTATTGACAGAATCCATGCCAGGGTAATTTTTTTTTTTACAACATTATCCCTTCCACTCACTTCTGTTCCGATTTTTCCCTCCCCACCCTCCACCCCCTCCCCTAGATGGCAAGCAGTCCTATATATGTTGAATATGTCCTAGTATATCCTAGATACAATGTATGTGTGCAGATCCAAACAGTTTTCTTGTTGCACAGGGAGAATTGGATTCAGAAGGTAGAAATAGCCCCGGGAAGAAAAACAAAAATGCAAACAGTTTACATTCATTTCCCAGTGTTTTTTTCTTTGGGTGTAGCTGCTTCTGTCCATCATTAATCAATTGAAACTGAATTAGGTCTCTTTGTCAAAGAAATCCACTTCCATCAGATTACATCTTCATACAGTATCGTTGTTGACGTATATAATGATCTCTTGGTTCTGCTCATTTCACTTAGCATCAGTTCATGTAATTCTCTCCAAGCTTCTCTGTATTCATCTTGCTGGTCGTTTCTTACAGAACAATAATATTCCATAACATTCATATACCACAATTTCCCCCAACCATTCTCCAATTGATGGGCAGCCACTCAGTTTCCAGCTTCTAGCCACTACAAACAGGGCTGCCACAAACATTTTGGCACATACTGGTCCCTTTCCCTTCTTTAGTATCTCCTTGGGGTATAAGCCCAGTAGAAACACTGCTGGGTCAAAGGGTATGCACAGTTTGATAACTTTTTGGGCATAACTTGAATGTTATTTAAATGCAGACATGTACGCAATGACTGTGGACATTTGCAATTAATCAATAAGCTGAAGGACAGCTATTAAGATCTGAAAATGAAATGTTACATGCAAGTTCTTTCCTGCCCATCAAGTGCTCCATAACTTCCTTGAGGCCATTAAGCAATGAAAAAATGTTGAAGATCACTTTAATAACTAGAATGGTAAACTCTATCAGTGATACAATATTAGAGAGAAAATAACAATGGATTAAGAGTCAAGTTCCATTTCTCACTAACAATCTCACTGGACTTCAAGTCCTTCATCTGTAAAATGACAGGTCTGAACTAAGATGAACTTAGGGGATTCTTCCCACTCTCAAAATTTATGACTCTGTGGTTTTATCTTTGAATACAAGATACTCTTTGTTAATAAGGAGAAAGAGGGGAGTGTGTTTACGTATGTTTTGGCAGAGGGGTGGTTGGGGACTTTCTAAAATACAAAATATTCCTTCCAGTGATACACCTGAGACTATACCCAACAAAAGTGCTCTGTACTTTATTTCCTTATAACCAACAAGGATAGTCCCTGGACTCTGGAACAGCAGGATTTTTAAGACAATTATCTATATTCCATCATAATCAAAGAGTAGAGGTGTGCCAAAGAAAGACAGAGATTACCCAGCACCAGCAGCTTCTCTCCAGGAGTCTAAAAGCATTAGGTAAAGTCCAACAAATCCAGAACCTTCCATCATTTATACTTGTATAACTGATGGATATTTGCCAAGATAAGAACAGAAAACAGAATGCTTATTAAAAATCTGCTGGGATTTGGTTTATGCCTGCCTAATCAGAGAATTGAGGAGCAAATGGAAAGAAGCAGATTGAAAATGATCACAACTTTGCATTATTTTTCATGCAAATCTCACTACCACACGAAGCTGGGAATCACAAAAAGTGATCAAGTCATATTTATGTAAACAAATAGGAAATGAAATA
This sequence comes from Sarcophilus harrisii, assembly GCF_902635505.1. Taxonomy (NCBI): domain Eukaryota; kingdom Metazoa; phylum Chordata; class Mammalia; order Dasyuromorphia; family Dasyuridae; genus Sarcophilus; species Sarcophilus harrisii. The sequence continues at coordinate 157,474,419 of NC_045426.1, read as the reverse complement.
AATACACTTAACTGAGTACCAATAAACAGACCAGAGTGCATCCATCATGCTGAGAAAAATAGTTAGGGTTCATAAGCAATAAAATTGTGATTTGGAAATTAGTTGTAAGGTATTCTACATAAGACATTAAATCTTGCAAAAAAGAATAATAAATATGGCCCATTTCTGCTCCTTCAGGAATTTACACAAATTCATGTCATTTTATAGCTCAGTCATTTCAAGTTAAATGCAAAATTCAGCATGGCAATCCTCACTTTAAGTCTATAATGAAACAAATCATCTTTTATTTATTATAAGGTAAATGTAATCTGTAATCCACTAAAGTACTAGTTTAATGCCTCATCATAGTGCGGAGGTGACCTTGGACTCTTAAACACTACATCAGGACAATGCTAGTGGGTTATTCAAGGTTAACCTAGTTAAGTTGTATGCAATACATCAGCAAGGAGTTGACATTAGGTAATTTTTTTCCTCCCAATCACAACTATGCATTGGAGAAACTCTACTAAGACATGGAAGGAATACAGTCTTTACTAGTAGAATAAATACATACACATCCATTGAAATCATGGAGCCTTAAAATGCTAAGCAACATGATTTAAACCTTGCCTATTTGGCTGCTATAGTTGCAAGGCCAAGGGAAATAATTCCATAAGGGAGACTAGCCGAGAAAATTCTGTAACTTCCCATGGGAAAAATGTTGCTCCTAACACCAATTCCCATCCCGAGGAGTCATGATAGTCCCTCTGAATCAGAAGAACATCTAATTAGAAGATTTTTAGAAGAATTAGAAGAAAGTACTGTGCTTTGAGATCTTTCTCCTAATTCAGATCTGTTGAAAACTGATAGCACCTGCAATGATGGAGGTAGGGAGAAAGGGTAACTATGGACCACTTTGAACCCGAATTTTAAGGGAACTGATAAATTCAGAAAAAACTGCATCTTTTCCATTTTATTTTAATAAATTATCTTGAGAAAGCATGAATATGAATACCTCACTGCCATTTTTCAAATAAATATGGGTATGTATGTTTAAGTACATTTCCCTGATTGTATCAAAGATCCATAAAAAAGAAGACACAATAGGAGAGATAGTTGCAATAACCATCTTGGCTCAACTAAAAGAATGTTTATTCTAATTTCCTTTTGAGGGCATTTTATGAACAATATGCTAAGATAAAAGACCTGAAGTAATCAATTGCATCCAAAGGTGATCAAGACTCAAAATTGCAAAGAGTTAAATGCTTCTTCCGAGTCAAAAGGGCAAAATAAGTAGCAATGATTCCAAGTAAGAGCATACAAAACCATTCAGACAAATAATATTGTCCTACTTGTCTATGAGGACTGATCGAAAGACCTGGGCTGGGAGTATGAATAGTGGCATCTGGTCACTCAGTCAGTTTTTGTACACCAAACCATTTGGCTAAATTTTTACCCAAATGACAACCTCTAGTAGTCAATACCATATATATATATATATATATATATATATATATATATATATATATATATATATATATATTGTCATATATATAGGTACTATTGGTTACTTAGATAAGTCACAAGTCAGACTCAGGAATTTCAAAAATTGTTTCACTGCATCTGCCTCAGGGTTTATATTGGAATATTTCAAGTTTTCATGTGTTTCTCCCATTATCAATGATTTCATTTTTAAAGTTTTCTTTTTTTTTTTTTTCCCAACATAGTCAACATGGAAATGCTCTCAATGATTTCACATATATAATCAACATTGCATTTCTTGCTTTCTTGATGGAGAGGGAAAGGAAAGGAAGAAGAGAATTCAAAACCTAATTTTTTTAAATGAATGTTTAAATATAAAGAAATAATATATATGTTTTTAGAAAATTAAATAAAATATAATAAATAATGAACTCATAGTTTCTCAGAGTTACAGATAGTGAGAAGTCATCTGGTCTAAGCCCCTCTACAGAAGTAGAAACTAATGCCAGAAAATTTCAGCGAATTGCTTAAGGTTACACAGGTAGTAAGATCTTGAGAACTTGAACTCAGATCTTCTGGCTTCAAACTGAGAACTTTGTTGCCTCTAAACAATTGACAAACATATCAGTGTATATTTAGCCATTGTCATAGACATAGCCACACACATAGATATAGCTGCAGACATAGCCATAGCCACACATATAACCATAGCCATAGTCAACATAGCCATAAACATTGACATAGTCACAGACAGACAAAAATATAGCCATAGACATAATCATGGCCACAGACATGACCACAAACACACAGACATGGACATAGGCACAGATATAACCACAGACACAGTCATAGTCATAAATATAGCCATAGACACAGTCACAGACAGAGACCAACAGAGACAGTATGGTGCTATGAATACCAAGATGGCCAGGAAGCCAGGAAGATCTGGGTTCAAGTTATGCTTTTGACACATACTGGATCTGATCCTGGATAAAACTTAAACTTCCAATGCTCTAAAGCCCACAGTAAACTGTGAATCACTTCATAAAGGGTCTCATAATTGAATGGGGGAATTTGTGAAATTATGATTGATTATTAGGAAATGTTTGATTAGTAAATTGTCATCCGAGATGACATAAAAAATTTTCAGGCAAAAAGAGATCATGAGTAGAAAAAGTTTAAGAAGCCCTGGTCTAAAGTAGAGGTTCTCAGAGCATAGACTTGAGTCTTCTTAGGGTCCTCAGAGCTTTTTTCAGGGGAGTCAGTGGAGTAAAAATTATTTTCATAATAATACTAATATGTTTTAACTTCTAATGTGGCAAATAACAAATAAAACACATAAATAGAAGCTTCTTGGAGGGGGACAGGAGAAGTCCTTGATAATTTTCAAGAAAGTTAAGGGGTTCTGAAACAAAAAATTTGAGAACTGTTGATTTAAAACATTGAAGACAGGAGTTCATACCACTTTTTTTTTTTTTTTTGCTTTTGTCATAATCTCTTTTTGGTGGTCTGATGTCTATGGTACATTTTTCAATATAATGTCTTAAAATTCATAAAATCTTTAAAATTGAAAAAGGAAACCAAAGTTCACTAAAAAAATAAAAATATAATTTTTCCTCATCTAAGTCTATAGACCCCTTGAAAACTATTTAAAAAACCCATTAGGATTCCATAAACCTCCGGTTAAGAAGCCTTGTTTCAAGGCTACTTGATATAATTGTTAAGTCATTTTTCGGGCGTGTCTGACTTTCCATGATTTCATATTTGGGGTATTCTTGGCAGGGACACTGAAGTGGTTTGTCATTCCCTTCTCCAGCTTATTTTATAGATGAGGAAACAGAAGCAAATAGGGTGAAGTGACTTGGCCAAGCTCATACAGCTATTAATTGTCTGAGGCCACATTTGAACTCAGAAAAAAGGAGACTTCCCAAATCTAGGCCCAGCACTCTCTCCAGTGCTCCATCCAACTGTCCATTGTTTGATGCAGAGAAGGTTCAATCTTATGGTTCAGTCCTATTCTTCTCCTAAAGACAGCAAAGAAAACGATGAAAACAACAAATACAATCTTATAGAAATTTAGTTTTGTAGGACTGTCCAATAGGCTAGATTCTAACCAACTATTCTTTATATTCACACATATAAATTTCATCATTTTTCTCTGATTGTCCTTAGTTTTTTCTTATCTATCCAGTAGTACCTCTCATAAATCCAAATCATCACCAAGTAACTGGTCTAGTCTATGTCAGAAGATAACTTTAGAAGTACATTATTTAAAACACTCTTCTGCCTTTCCTCTTTTACCATCTTAATAAGTCCTGGTGAAAAAGAATCACAGTCTAGCATTGGGAAGACATAGACAATTAAAGCCAAAGGAAATGAGAAATAGTGAATTCAAGTAGACTAAGGCCAGTCAAAAAAAGAGAAGAATTGTTTAAAAATAAACAACAGATGTGCCAGAGATTTGGAGAACAAGGGAATCAAGCATATTGCTGAAAAATTCCTATGGAATTGGGGGAAAGGATCTGTCATGGACAGAGTCCAGAATCAATAATTAGATAAAGATATTTTCTTAAACAGATTTCATTCCTTTGTAATTTTACCCCCAGATCATCATCAAAAATTGATCCTCCTACATGTTAAGTAAAAAAATTTCCAGATTCTTGTAAATGTCTTCTGTTACATCCTTCTTTCACTGTTGGACTTAAACCCAAGAAAACTAAGATTGGAGCACTTTCATATTTAACCATCACAGCATTTTCTTTAACAGTAGCAGGGAAGATTTATTATGTCAGAAAATACCTAACCTGGGTATTTCCACCTAGTCCCATCATTCATATTTCTCAGGATTCACTGGAGCTAAGCCATATGGAAAAAACATCAGAATCCAGTAGGGAATTATTAACGTCCTATCATTCCTTCCACGAAAACAACCACATGATCATTTTGGCTCAAAAATGCTGAAAATATCCTCAGGACCCAGGTGCTTGTGGTACTTGGGTGATTTTCTCCAGCTTTCCCAATTTCCATTATCAATCAAAATGTACTCAGTGACCAGAAACCTTCAATTAGATGGTTTCTGCCTCCTCATCCATCTGAAGACATTAATTTTTTCTAATATATAAACTGTTGTTCTTCCAAGACTAGAACTAGTGAGGAGTCCTCATCTTCTTGGTACTCAACGTTCCTGGAGCTATCTTAGTTCCCTTCCCCTATGTGTCAAGAACAACGAAACATCAATCAGGAGATGCCCAATGTATTAAATCATCCAGCCATGTCTTCAGACATCTCGCCCTATGGCCCCAACCAATATTCTTATTGACCAGGATAGCTAGTAATAATCTAGTATTTATATAGAGCCTACATGCCAGGCACTATGCTCAGCACTTTATAAATATCTCATTTGATGTTCACAACAACCCTGGAAGTGTACTACAATTATCTTGATTTTACAAGTGGGGAAATGAAGGCAAGCAGAGATTGTGACTAAAGTAAGAAGCCAGATATGAACTTGTTCAATTCCAGTGTTTTATTGATTACATATACCACCTAGCTAGCTGCCTTAAATACTCATTGTTGTTGGTCCATTGTTCTCAAAGAGAACCACAACATCAGGGAGGGGATGCCATGGTACAAGTGAATTGGATTTAAGCGAGGGAGATCTGTGTAAGGTCACCCTGTCTCATTTTCCCCATCAGAGACATCTGGGTCCAGTGGCAAGATATATGTTGGGAGAAGGCCCTGGATGCAATGGGAGACTTTGGCTTTTTTAAGCTAAGGACTTCAACACATGTTTGACTGAAGTAGCACCCAGTCAATGATTAAGGCTGGAAAGCAATTAAGGCAAAGAATCTCCTTTTTCTTCTAATTCCCCACCCCCCCTTCAAAAAAAAATCTAAACAACTAAATAAGTGAATCTGTAAAGGAAAAACCTCTGGTCAAAGCAGAAATAATTGCTATTTACATTCAATCTGAACCATTCAGGATCCAAACAATGGGGCTTGACCAAGAATCTACTGATGGCTGATAGAGAGGAAAGCTCTGGGCATTAAAGAGACTTGGGTTTCAGTCCCAGATATGCCACTGATTCAGGGTGTAACTTTGGGCAAATGACATTCCCTCTCTAGGCTCCAGTTCCCCTGCTTATAAAACAAGAAAGGATTTGATCTAAAATAGAGGTTCTTAACCTGGGGTCTATTAACTTATTTTAAAAATATTTTAGTAGCTGCTTTTTAGTACAGTTGCCTTCCTTTATAATTCCACCTATGTTATTTTATATACTTAAAAGGACAATTCTGATAAAAGATCCATAGATAACTCTAGATTACCAAAGGGGCTCCATTTCTTTAAAAAAAAGAAAAAGGCTCTAAGGTCCTTTCTTTCAGAAGTTTTCAATCTATTATCCTTTTATGGCCTCTGTGTTTTTATTAGTTCTCTCTTCATTTACCTCACTGTATTGCCTCCTGACGTCCTAGGTATATTTAAAGGCTGCTAAGTCAAGTCCCAACTCTTCCATGAAGTCTCTCCCAATGACTCCATTGTACAGTAGGGACTGTGGAAAGAGTCCTGACCCTACTTAGAGCCAATGTCCAGGTTCAAATCCTACCTCTAATTATTGGTACTTGTGTGCTCTAAAGCAAAGCACTTAACCTCCTAGTTCCTTAGTTTCTTTAACTGTAATTTTATGCCTCAATTTCCCCTGAATTATTATGGGGAAATGTTATACCTTACTTTCCCTTGAATTATTATGCCCTGAATAAAATTATTATAGCCCCACTCCTTTGTTCCTTAGGAATGGGAAAATTAAGTTAGAAAAGAGGCCCTGAAATGCCACCAAGTCATAAAACTCCAGGTGCCTTATCTTAAATGCCTGCTGGGATAATTCCTTCTCCTTTGAGTATTGCTTGCCTCACTATTTTCTGCCATCTGACCTTCTTATATTGACCCCATACTGTCAGGACTAAGTTATGATCCTTTTTTTGGAATTATGGCTTGTTCCCCAAGCAGTATCTCCTCCCCTCCCCCATTTGCCATCTCTCCTGCATAGCTAAAAAAAAAAAAAAAAATATATATATATATATATATATATATATATATATATATATATATATATATAACAGGCCTCTAGCTCAGTTGTTGAAGGCTGAATGTCTTTTAGATATGAGTCCCATTCGACAGCTAGCCCAAACTCTCCACAATTAAAATATTAAAAACTAACCTCTGTCTTGCCTCAGTTTCTCCAGGATTACAGCAAAATGAAGTGATCAGTCTTCATGGGTTCCCTGTAAGTTTCAATCTATGGGTCTTTTTTATGAACCTTATCACTAATTTTCTTTCTTTTTTTTTTCTTTTTTGCTGAGGCAACTGAGGTTAAATGACTTGCCCAGAGTCACCAGGTAGGAAGTATTAAGTTTCTGAAGCTAGATTTGAATTCAGGTTCTCCTGACTTCTAAGCCAGTGCTCTATCTGCTGCTCATCTAGCTGCCCCTCTAATTTTAAAATGGACCTATTTTTAGGCACACAAGTCAAAATAATAGCAACATTATTAAGTATCAGCTTCTATGAATATGAAGAATGAGATATCCTCTAATAATGAATGGTGTTGGTAAATTACTACAAAATTATCAGCATGAATGTTTAATAGTTGTTCTTTCCAGCTTTGCTTTAATGATTTTACAAGTTTGGAAAATTAGGTCACAAGAAGCTCTAAAATAATTTTTAAGACTATGCACCATTTGAGTAAAATGAACCAAAATAAAAATATATTACTGCCCATTTAATGCCTGTTCCTTAATATATTTCAAGTCAATGTTTTTAAGTTCTTAATACACATGCTCTGTGCCTGATGATTTACCTTGGGATCTATATATATATATATATATATATATATATATATATATATCTCAGCATCAGCAATTCTTTATTCTACTTAATCGGTCAGCAAGTAGGAAGGAACTGAGTGCATACACTGAGCTTTCAAAGTTGTCTCCTATCCCTTGGTGACTACACAGTAAGGTATGTTCCCAGGGAATATGACAAGGATGATTTTTAAGAACAGTGGAACATTGGAAAAGGGTGCTATCATTATTCCCCAAATAAAAAACAGTTTTATTTGGGGATCTAGCATTTCCACTTAAAACTTTGTGCACCTAGGTGTACTTCAAAGCTTTCCCTCTATTTCATGGTCTTCAAGTAATTCTACTATTTCCATGAATCTCTTCTAAACACTACATGATTAATGAAAATTTTACCTCAGGGAAGAAAGGTATGGGGAAGATATTTGTTTTTGTTATTGTTGTTGTTGTTTTAATCATCCCATTTCACTCATAAAAACAGTGAAAATAGGATTAATACAGAGTAGTAAACAGAGCACTCACAGTTAAGCAATCTGGATTTGAATAACTGCTTATCAGTTATTAGGTGGCACAGTGGAGAGAATGCTCAGGAAGTCCTGAGTTCAAATCTAACCTCAAATATTTACTAGCTTTGTGACTGGTCAAGTTACTCCCTGTTTGCCTCAGCTTTCTCACCTGAAAAATGAGCTGGAGAAGAAAATGGCAAACTATTTCAGCATCGCTACCAAGAAAACTCCAACAAAACTCATGAAGAGTCAGACATGACTAAAAATGACCAAACAACAATAAAAATCCTAAGTAAATTATTTCACTTTTGTAGACCTCTGTTTCTACATTTATAAAATAAAGAGATTGAACTCAAAGATCTCTAGGATCCCTTTAAGCTCTGAAGTCCTAGCAGACAGTTACTAGCTCCCTGCTTGATGATCCACCTGCTTTGACATACCCTTGGCAATATTACTTGTCAAGCAAAAAAACAATTAAGACCATATGAGTAGACTGTGGCTTTATGTTTACCTAAAAATACATTCCTGAAATAAGTGCATTTATATAGAAAAAGATTCTTTTTATCTTCATCTCTCCAGTGGAATCCAAAGAAGGATATCACTTGACTTCAGACTACAGTAGACTGTCTCTTATTATAATCCTCTAAGGAAGTAAAAATATTTTTTGGAGGAGGGGCAATGGAAGGGAAGGAGGAGAAATGGAAAAGTACTGAAACAATACTAAAACTGTGTTCCAAAAAGTATTCTATAACAAAAATATCAAAGACAATGCAGATATATATATATACACACACACACACAGTATAACTTTATATTGTAGCAAAAATTAGGAACAAAATGGGAATTTGGGAACAAAATGTGGCTGAACAAACTGCAGTATATAAATGTGAAGAAATATTGTTTGTCATGAGGGATACAATAGATCCAAAGAAATTTTAAATGACTTCTATGAACTGATGAAGAACAAAGTAATCTGGAGAACTGAATGATGGCCACAATAATATGGAAGAAAAGAGTTTGAACTATAAGGCTTCAGTGACCAGCATTGAATTCAGAAGGACAATAAAGAATTGTGCACACAGCTCCAGATGGACAAGTGATGGATCACAGTAAAGGAGTCAAACATACTTGTAAAAATGATCAGTTGTTGATTAAATGATTTTTTTATTGTTTTATTTTTCTGGTTATACATGTGTATTAACTTTTTAAATATACATTTCTTTATCAATCATGTAGGGAGAGAAAAATGAGAACAAAAAGGGAATAACAGGAGAGAGAAAAAAAAACAGAAAAAAGTGAATGTAGCATGTGTTGATTTACATTCAGCTTCCATAGTTCTTTTTCTTGTTGCAAATGGCATTTTTTGTCCAAACTCTATTGGAATCACCTGGGATCATTGAACCACTAAGAAGAATCAAGTCCTTCATAGCTGATCATTGCACTATTTGACAAAAATTGTTGGGAAAAATGGAAAATAATATGTCAGAAACTAAGCATAGACCTATATCTCACACCCCATATCAAAATAAGGTCAAAATAGCTATCAGGAGAGCAATTTTTAGGAGAGCAAGGGATAATTTACCTATCAGATCTTTGGAGAAGGGAGCCAAAGAAGAACTAGAGAACATTATGAAATGTATACACACATTTTTCAAGAAGCTGGAGTTTGGATGTTAATCAAATACTAGATTACTATAGGCCTTTGATTATTGTGTCTTGTGTATCCAACTATTCCATTGATCCACCACTATTTCTTAGCCAATACCAAACAGTTTTGATGACTGCTGCTTTATAATATAGTTTTAGGTTTGGTACTACTAAGTCACCCTCCTTTGTAATTTTTTTTCATTAATTTCCTTGATATTCTTGTTCTTTTGTTCTTCCAGATGAATTTTGTTATTAATTTTGTCATTTTTATTATATTAGTTAGGCCTACCCATGAGCAATTGATAATTTTCCAATTGCTTAGCTCTGTATATAGATGTATAGATGTGTTATATGTATATTTGTATGTATTGTAAATGTACACACACATATATAGATGTATATATGTAAAGATGTATAGGTATGTTATATGTGTGTATGTATTAAATATGTATGTACATATATAGGTATGTATATATGCTATATATAATTGTATGTAAAATATATGTGTACAGTAGCTATTTTTTTATTATTCAACTAAGATTAAATAAAATACTTGTTAAGTGTTTACCACATACTAGACATTAAGCTAAGCCCTAGGAACACAAATATAAGGAAAAAGCTTAATTTTTTTTAAAACCTAATGCACATTAAATTTAAAGGTGAATTCACACTGAGAAGCATTAGAAAGGGAAGAAGGAGGAAGAGAACACATCTTTTTAGGAGAAATTTTTTCTACCATCATCATACCCTAAATAAAATATGGAGAAGAAAGATATTAATAGGTAGTTCACCTTCATTCGACACTAAATATAAATAAATATATGAACTACCTCCCAAGATTGTTGTGAAAATTGAAAGATAATATTAACAAAACAATCTGCAAAGACTGAAGCTCCATATAAATGCTAGCTATCACCTACCATATAATGGGCACTTAATAAATGCTTGCTGAATTGAACTTAGTTAAACTAAATTCAAACTCAACCCCATCTAGAGCTTGACTTCTGAGAAATGAAAAATATGATACACTGGATGGAACATTAGGCTTGAAATCAGAAAAAAAAAAAAACTAAATTCAAATTTGGTCACCTATACTTAAAAATTGTGCTATCTGCATTAAGTTCCTCAACTATAAAATGAAGATCACAATCTACTTCCCAGATTTGTTATAAGAATCAAATGAAATAATATTTGGAAAGCTCTTAATAGAATGCCTGGCACATAGTAGGTATTTAACAAAGATCTGTTTCTCTCCCCTTCCCATTTCTAATTTATATTTGATGTGTCTATTTCCATGTGTGTCTTATAGAACAGGAACTATCCTTTGCCTTTTTTTTTGTATCTCCAGCGTCTACCACCTAGTAGGAGCCTAATAAATATTTATGGATTGACTGAGAGGACAAGTTAATTTGAACCTATAAATCTAAGCCATAAGTTCAATGGAAACTAGACAACTAGAGCCTACTCTTAAAAAAAAAAAAAAAGACACGAGGGAAAGGTACAAGAATTGGAAGTGAAGGAAATGAAAGATGAGGAGAATAACATGAAGAAAAATTAACCAGAGAGAATGAGTTCTTGAAATTCTTTCCTTTCTACGTGCTGACATTCATCCATTACTGCTAAACATCACACAAGTTGGCATTTCTTATGACTGCTACATGCACCATTATCAGATTTTAGTCAGCAAGGCTTACTGCCCTCATCTTTTCCTACAGCCTGATAAGTTACCATGTTTCTGCCTCCTGAATTCCTGTCTGCTTGCCAAAGAGAAGCATCTGTATAAATCCATCTGTTTTTTGATGACAGCAGCTCCTTTGATAAACTACCCATGGGTTGGGAGGGACAGAAAGATGGAAGAAACAAATGGGAGAGGACTTTTTCTCTTCCCCAGATTAATGTATACGGAGTATTCATCTGACACCTCATCGGCACTCCCGGCTGGTACCCCAGCAGGCAGACACTCACTAAGCATGTATCCTGCCCAGTCTTCTTGAGGCTACTCAAGAAGTGGCACCGAGCCAGTTATCCGAAGCTGAACGTGTCTGGTTCAGGCAGCAGAGCCAAGAAAAGTGAGCTACTTCGGGGTAAGAATTCATCTCCTAACCAAGAGAGTAGTTAGCAATGCTTAATCTGTCTGTGACATTAAGGAACCACAGACAACATGTTTACTAAAGGCTACACCTGTCAAAACATAAGTAACCTCATTTATATCTCATTGGCATCCACTCAAGGAAAGGTCAGACAGCTATGAATTTCCTGCATCTGGGCATCAGAGCCTGCCGTACTGTATGAGGAAGGACACAATTTAGGAAGTCCTTCTGTGCAATATCCTGTCTTCTCACCCTTGGAAAAACAGAATATCTCCCTTAATTTCTTTATTTTTCCAAGTAACCACAAAATACAAAAAAAGCAATTAAAGTCACCCAGTTGTCTTGCATAGGGTGTTTACAATCCTTCTAAAATGGCAGCAGAGGCAACTGCATGGCTGCTTTCAATTTTCTGTAATCTTAGCCAAAATAAACAGGATGCGTTTCATTTCAGAATTTCAAAGGCTGATCAAAACTGAATAATACTGTGGTGTTTGAAAGCACATCTTGAGAACATCACAGTATTATTCAGTTTTGATTCACAACAACGAAAGAGAATCATAGAAGACTGAGGTGAAGAAACTCAATAGGTCATCCATTAGAGCAAAGAGAACAACTACCAGTTTTGCAATTAGAGATTTGGTCAGTTTCCTTATGAATAAAAGAAGTAGACAATATACAAATTATTTAAGATGGGGAGCTTCTTCCCTTCCAAACCATTCTCAAGGAAATCAAAGCTCCTATTTCTTTACTGAAATTGTGTGTTTAAGATGGCCTGTAATGGTGTCTATATTTTTTAAAATATTCTTTTCTGTACTTTTCCCCTTTACTTTCTATATTCTATTCTATTCTCCATAAAGAGAGAAGAATCAAATATATGACCTTTCCCCGCTTTGTACTCTTTAAAAAGTTTGTACTAAAAGCTAGGCACATAAAAATGTATCAAGGCTTTAGCACTATAATTGCATGTGCTGTGTGACAGAGATATCTGGCATGGAACAAGGACCGAATAATGAGGAAATGAAAACAATGGGGGCACCAGAAGGGACCATCTTCTCCTGCTGCTATTCTGAATTGCTGAAAGAAAACAGACTGGACAAGCAGCTTACCAATATATTCCTAAGATTACAATAAGTGCATCAACAGAGGTGTGGGGAAGTGAGGGAAGGAGAGGTGAAAGCTGTATAATTGATAAATTTGATCACTAAGTACTAAAAAGTACTGACTAAAGTCTGACATCTTTCCCTCATTTAGCAAGTGAAACTCAGATACAAATAGCAGCAATCATCACAAATTATATTGTACTTTAAAGCTTCTAATGTGCTTTAAACATAAGAAATAAAAACAAAGAGAAAAAAATAATAAATTTTAAAATAAGGTTTAAAAATCTAAAGATGTCAATCTGCCAGTTATGATGTAGGGAAAAGAAAATGAACAAAACTCTGGTTTAGGCAATATAGTACACAATATATACACACCACCAAACCTGGTAAAATGGAAGCTCCTTGGGGACAAATTTTCACAGTTCTACTTTTTTCTTTATAGCACAATTTTTTTTTTCATATGTTAGGCATTTACATGTAAGTAAATATTAATTAGATATTAAATTACTTTAGTGTTTTCTGCCTTCCTTTTATGCAAACATCTCCAATTTAAATAGTAACGGTAGGTAAACTAATGAGAGATTCTGAGCAGGAAATGGAAAGTGAACCACTACAATTTTCTTCAAGCTCTCATCTGTTTGCTACCAATATTTCTCAAGATCTCTATGGTTCTGTTTGCAAATATCTTAGCTCAACATCAAATAAGGAACTTTAGCAGAGAATAAACGTTTCCTATGTCTAGACACTTTATCTTAGTTATCATTATCCTTCCCATGAAAATCTTGCTTTGACCAGCATCTTCAAAGTTATCAATGCCAAGTAAAAAACAACCATTGTTAGTTACTATGGAAGGATGTAGAAGTGATACTGCAATTTTTAAGAAATCATATTTATTTAAGAAGCTGCTAGCTGAAAAGACTTTAAATTCTCAAGTGGTACAAGCATAACTTTAACTTAAGCTTTAATACATTTTCTCAGAAGAGAAAAAATGATGAATTTGACTTTTTGCTACTTGGGACTGAAAACACAATTAGGTGGAAACTTTATACTCACAAAAACATGACAGATGAGATTTACAAATGGTAGCCTCATTCTACACGTGCAAAAGGTCTCGAGAAGAGCAGCTCAACAAATAAAATCTTATTTGGGGACAGTCGAGAACATAAATTGCTTAAGAAATCAATCCATAGTAGTTTAGAGCTAAAAAGGACCTTGGGCATTAGGAACATCTCACAGAACCACAGATTTAGAGCTCTGAGAAAAATTAGAGACTATTGATTCTATTTCCCCCCCTTCCCATTTTACATATGAGAAAACTGAGGACAACATCCTTATTTGACAGGAAAAGTGGGACACCAAGAAATTAAGTGAATGGTCCAAGCCCCCAGGATTAATTAATGTATCAGCCAAGATTAGACACCACCTCTATTTTAACTATGACGAAGTGTGGGAGAGCATTTAATCAGGAGCCCTGGATGTGAATCTTGTTTTATATATTTAATAACCATAGAGACAATCTATTTCACTATTTCACAATGTTACTGTGAGCATAGTGCCTCCCAAACCTTAAAGATCTCTGTAAACATGACTCATTATCATCATTTAATAAAATATGATCCCCAATGCAAAAGACTCAAGATAAGGACCTGCACAGATTTATGTATTTCTTATAGAATTATTCAAGATAGAGTTTGAGGCCCATCTTCTTGTGGCAGATGTTGCCATGGCCACACAAATCCCTATTCACCATATCTAATAGAATTAAATACAAAAGCCATTCTATAGCTTTTTTTTTGCTGTTGTTATTGACCAAGAGTATAAAACCAGAAACCTAACAGAAAAAGGGCCTATTAGATAACAACTCTAAATGGTAAGCACAAAAGCCATTTTTATACCCTTATTTTTTACACAAGAGTATAAAAATGGAACCAAAAAGAGGGTCCTGTGAAATAATGCTAAATGGGAAATGTGATTTTATATATATAAAATTTTTCAATGAGACCTTTTTTCCCTGTCCCATTTAATTGGCAGATTGATAAAGAATAGAGAAATAGGAAAGTTAACTGGGAAGAGGAAGTCACAGAAAAATACTCTTAAAGGATATTCAATATGGAAAGAAATTTCAGGTAATTTTAAAGTACAGGTTTCCACAACCTCATATTCCTGGATGTAGTACTCATCATTTAAGTTATTAACAAATAGATTTATTTTTTTTAATAATTTAATTCCTACTACAACACAAATCAAAGAATGTGAAAACCTGTAACTGTGCATGTCATGGCTATGTATTTGTCTCCCTCCCAACATACTCACTCTGCCCCTGAAATTAAACCATTTTATATAGAATCCATGTCTTTTCTTTCAGGCTTGAATGAAGCCTGCATTTTACTTACCATGCTAGCAGTGAGGGAAGGAGCCGACTGACCAAGAGCTTGGCTGCGCATCCGGATGAGATTGGAGGTCTCTGCAACTACCAGCCATGACTGCTCTGCAATGGTGTTTGGAAGCAGGTACCTCCCTGTTGGATATAATCAAAGAAAACATAGTTTGAATAGTAGCTAATGATATCATCTCCAGTCCTCTACCCCTGCTTCTAAATAGTCTAGGGCAGGGGTCCTCAAACTATGGCCTGCAGGCCAGATGGAGCAGCTGAGGACGTTTATCCCCCTCACCCAGGACTATGAAGTTTCTTTATTTAAAGGCCCACAAAACAAAGTTTTTGTTTTTACTATAGTCCGGCCCTCCAATAGTCAGGGACAGTGAATTGGCCCCCTATTTAAAAAGTTTGAGGACCCCTGGTAGGGTCTTCTCTCATATTTGACAAAATCAGTGATTGTTTTTATGGAGTTGAGGTATTTTGCTGCTGAGAGAGCTCCCAGTAAGGAAAATCCCTCCACCAATACATATCTGAAATAAACGTAGACCGAGTGTCTTAAACTTTGTTTTGGTGTATTAGGTCCCTTGACAGGTTGGGTAAAAGCCTAGTATTATTACTCATGTTAATTATCAAAAAAAATACTAAAGTTG
The DNA here is from genome assembly GCF_902635505.1 of Sarcophilus harrisii. NCBI lineage: Eukaryota > Metazoa > Chordata > Mammalia > Dasyuromorphia > Dasyuridae > Sarcophilus > Sarcophilus harrisii. The sequence continues at coordinate 157,458,736 of NC_045426.1, read as the reverse complement.
CTAAAAATAAAAATTATTTTTTCCCTGTAGAAGCTGACACCCTAAAATCCATCTCCAGATCCCCTAAAGATCACCAGATAAAGAACCCCTGTGAATTTCCTAAGGTTCTAAGAAGCACAAAGAATGTGTCAGAGGCAAAGCCTTGGACACAAGTTGCCCAGCTCTAAGATCTATATCATGCTGCCTTTAAATTGGAAAATACTGCAACCAACTAGAGAAGAAACTTTAATTTGAAGTTAGGATGGCTAGGTTTAGACTCAGACCCTGAATTCCCATGTAAATTGGAATAAATTACATCTCCCTGATCCTTAGTTTTCCCATGGAATATTTTTTTACATTTTTTATCATATTTTTACATATTTTATCAGTGGTCCTCTGTCTACCTCAGAACTGAAATTGCTCTCTTATAGGTTACCAATGACTCACTCTAGCTTATTTTATTTAACTTATTATGTGTTACTCTTCTTTAGGTACTCTGTTTCACTCAAAAAAGTCTACCTTCTTTCTGTTCCTTATACATGACAATTTATCTCTTGTATCCTTGCTTTTGCAAAGAATTCTAAAATAATTCCTCTTTACTTCAAGCTCCAAGACATATGTTCAAAATCATGATGAGGCCCTTTTCCCTAATCATTCCTCAACATCCCCCTCTACTAGTACTAGTATCAATGACCCCCAAAAGTATTTTTAAATTTATCTTTACTTGTTTTCATATCATCATCCTCCCATTACCCTACTATAGGCCCTATCACCTTAGGCTGGGATCATTCAGATCATCAGCTGGTTGTCCTCCTTGTCTTAAGTATCTCCTGCGTATTCTAATCAATTAGTCATCTTTAGGTAATTGTCAAAGATCTGTCCATGACACCTCCCTATTCAATAAACACTAATGGTTTTTTAATATCTCCAGATAAGATTAAAATATATAAGCACATATATGTGTATACATAAATATGTAAATATATTTTGTATACACATATATATACATACATTTATATACATATGTGTGCATACATATACATACATACACACACATATATATAATATATAAAATACAGAAGCTTCTGTGTAGTGTCAAGCCCTTCCTATCTTTCCAATCCTATACATATATATATCCTATATAACTCTTTCCATACACAATCTATTGATTTTGGCCTTTTTTGCTTTTTTAACAATAAGACTTCCTTCTTCCCTCTTCCAAGAATTTTCCCTGACCATCCCCCATTTGGAAAGCTCACCTTCTTCCTCTTCTCTGCCTTCTAACTACTTCAAGTCTCAGTTTAAAACCCTACCATCTACGAGACGCCTTTTCCAATTTCTTTTAATTCTAGTAGCTTCCCTTTGAGATCACCTCAAATTACCATTTACTTATATTGTTTGAACATAATTGTCTGCCTCCTCCTTATGCTTTCTAACTCACCTTGTTACCCATCCCTTAAAGTATGCTCAATTCTTTTTTTTTTTGGAAATTGGGGCTAAATGACATGTGTGCCTGAGACTGGATTTGAATTCAGGTCTGACTATGCCACCTGGTTGCCCATATTCAATTCAACTGAATAGAACACTAATTAAGCAGTACTTTTAACCATGTTCCCAAGATGTTGTCTTTGGCTCTCCTTTCCTGCCTCTATACACTATTCCTTGATCAATTCATTCATTCCTCTCATTCCAATTATTACCTCGATGCAAATTGAGGTGATAATCTAATCTAAATATTCAACTCTGATCATCTCTTGGGAGGTTCAGATCTTTAGTTTCAATAGCTCATTTCTACTCCAGTACCCACTCCAGGATTGAGGGGAAGGGGGAGTCTATGTTATGTATTGAAACAAGAAGAATCAGGAATCTAACACAGAGGGGTTTAATGCAGGTGCCCACTGATAATTCTGTCACTTGTAACCCCCAGGCTGGGCCACATATGTAGGGTAATCTGAGAAGACAATTTACATGTAGGAGTATTGGACCTGGACAAGCAAAATGTACAAGCCAGAGTCAATAACTATGTGGCTCTGACTCCAGAAACAGAGGAGTGTCTCAGATTTAGCCCCCCAACCCAGTCTAAGTCTGTAGCAAAACAGCCAGAGTAGAGAGCTCAGACTAAAAGGGTAGCATTTTTTCATCATGAGTCACTTGGAATTGTTACTTCCACCATAGTTCTTAAACTTATCTCCCTCCTATCAATTTCCATTGCCACAAAGCATTATATAATTATATATTCCTCAATATCATATGCCTAGATTACTACAATAAGATTTCTGACAATCCTTCCTAATTGCACTCTCTCCTCACAGTTGATCTTATACACACTGCTACCAGATTCATCCTCCTTAGCATAGACCTAGTATTGGCTAGACCACCTAGACAGAAAGAGGAAATAGATGAATTCAGCAAACAGATTATAAACCTGACATAACCATATAATATAATAATGATGGGGGGTGCAATTATCTCAACATCTGCTGGTATTCTCTCTGCCAACAAAGCAGAGTAGTTAATAATCTGACTTGTTTTTACAGTAATCTCTCCCTTCAAAGATGGAAAAGCCAATGAAACTTCTGTTCTGCATCTGACTTTTCACTAATCCAGAATAAAACCACATTTTAGGATATGTGATAGAAAAGAAAGGCAGAAATGACCTACCAAACATCCTTTATTTGGGGAGAGAAGATTTCAGACTTCAGAGAAAATTTCAGATTTCAGAAAAAAATAGGTAAGGTTTCATGGACTGAAATTCTACAGGTGAAGTCAACCCAGAAAAGATAATGGGAATATCTTAAGTATGCATTTCTTTTAAAAATAATAATAGCGTTTTATTTTTTAAATATATGCAAAGATAGCTTTCAACATTTACCCTTGCAAAACCTTGTATTCCAAATATTTCTCCCTCCTTCCCCACCCCCCCCTTTCCCTAGACAGCAAGTAATCCAATATAGGTTAAATACATGCATTTCTTCTAATCATATTTTCATATTTATCTAAGTATGCATTTCTTAAGACAAAGAAATGTAACTGATGAGGTGGGAAAGGGGAAGCTGCCAAGCATGACCAGGGTCATACAGTTAGTAAGTGTCTGAGGCCAAGCCATTTAATGATTTTTGCCTCAATTTGCTCATCTGTAACATGAGCTGGAGAACGAAATGGCAGTCTAGATACTATAGTATCTTTACCCCAAGAAAACACCAAACAGGATCATCAAGAGTTGGACACAACTAAAAAATGACTGAATCACAACAACAACAACAACAACACACACACACACATTATTTGTGTATATAATGATGGCAATAAGGTCAGGGTATGGCATGGTGCTGTAAAAATATCAGAAAAACCAGTGCTGGCTAAACAAAATGTCTACTTCAAATGGAGCTTGCTAATTGGAGAAAAGAGGATCAAAGAGTATAGGTGGAACTGTTTCTTGAGTATAAGAATAATTAAGTGTAGAAACAAGGCTGAGCTAAAAACAATTAAGCAGTTCCATTAGAACACTGGATTTAGAAGCCCAAAGATCAGAAAGACATGCCCCAGATACTTAGTAGTTGTGTGACCAAGACAAATCCTTTCATTTTTTTCAGGCTCAGTTTCTTCACTTGTAAGATGCATTCAAGGACATTCAGTTTATTCATTCCAGTTTCCTTCCCTCCCCTGTGAAACATGTAGAGATATTCAGGTGTGCCCAAAAGGGATAGATAATGCTTATCTTCTATTTGCATAAACCATGACATCAATAGTCTGGGTTGCACAATTGAACAATTTTAAAATTTAAATTATGTGTTAATGTATAGGTTTATATGTTTAAAAGAAAGCTAAACTTTGCTAGACATCTCTGTTGATGACATCACCATCTTCCTCCCAGATACCCAGACTTGAAAACTTTTTATAATCTTAGATTACTTCTGCTTCCTTATTCACCAGATCCAATGGGTCACCAAATCTAGTCATTTCTACTTCTGCAGAATCTGATCAAGTTCATCACTTCTTACCTGGACTCTTGAAATAGCCTCCTACTTGCTCTTTCTGCCTCCAGTCTATCTCCTCTCCAGTCAAACCTTCACACAATTGGCTGAGTTATCTTCTTAACACATAGGTCAGGCTGTCACTTCCTTGCTCAAAAATTTACAATATCTCCCTATTGCCTTCCTGATAAATGCCCGAAGTCTTAAGTCTGACCATTAAGGGATTTCACATTTAGAACCAAAATACCTTTCCAGTCTTATCTTCATGCTTTTCCTTCTACCCTTCTGTTCAAAGTCCCTCAGTCCTCCTTGATTTTTGTGCAGCACTTCAAAAAGACTTCCCCTTGACACCTATTTTTAACTGCTATTACAATTGTGTGTACGTCATCACCCCTATTAGGTTATAAATTTCTTGAGGAAAGAGATTATGCTTTATGTTTCTTATATATGCTATATTCTGTATTCCCCCATTCTCAAAATTTTGACTGCAGTTATCAAGCAGTTTGGCAATTAGTCATTTTAAGATTGAAAGAAAAATTCCTGAAACATCGGGAATAATTCCAGGAATTTACTCCATTCTAAAAAAGAAAAGAAAAGAATAAAAACAAACTAAGCAAATAGCAACTTTTTGCTAACCCTTCCTTTATTCCTCTCTTGTCCAGAGTCCCCTTCTGCTCCTTTAAAAAGCAGCCCAGAAGATATTAAGGGACCCTCTTCACAACCCTGATCACTCAATATGTTCCACTCCCTGGAGTCCTGAGTGCTTCTCAGTTGTGGGGATTGCTAAAATAGATATAGCCCAAGTACCCAGCTCCTCTCATCTCAGAACAGATTTTAAAAAGAGAATGCTAAATTCTGCCTTACCTGTAGAAATAAGGGAAACAGCAACACCCATGGGGATCCCACATAACCTTGCCCAAACACCGCCTCAGTCCAGCTTGGGGAAATGGGGATGAAGTGGGGGTCAGGCTTCATGGTCAGCCTTTCCTGAGCCCTGACACCTGAAATTACCATCAGAAGGAGATCCTGGCATCAGTCATTCCAGTTTCAGCAGGTTCTGTCTAGCAATTACCTAGGAAAAATGCAGGAGCCCCTGGCACCATCCAGCACGGCAGTGTGAGCTGAGAAAGCCAGTCAGCCTCTGCATTTGATAAACCCACCATTCTCTGTTTGAGTTGTGGATATATATTAGGTATGTAATTTATGAGAAATTATTTTATCTCTGCCCAGTTTTCTGATTTTTAAAGAGAAATAGAAATGGTTGTTGTGAAGATCACATGATTGCAAAAGTGCTTAGTATAAAACAAATGCTATAAGAAACTGCTATATTGTATATAATTGTTTCATATTTGATAACTTTACATGGATTTTTAAATGTGACCAACATACAATGCCAATGTTGAGATAAATTATTTCTCTGTGTGTGTAAAGTAATTTGGAAGCAAATTCAACTAAATTAAGGTCTCCCAGGACCAGGAGGATAGTGCATAGAGGAAAGAGTCTTTTTTTTTTTCTTCCCTCTTCTCACCTTCCCTGACTGCAAAGGGATACATGGATGAAGGAGTGAGAGGGAGAAAAAGAAAATTTATTCAAATTTCACTGAACTGATGATATACAATAGTAAAAAACAGTTTTAAAGGAACTCTAATCAAAGTCCACTAAAAGGATATAGAAATTGTAAATCTATTTGCACTGATAGTGTTAACAGAAGATTTAAAAGCTTGGGAACTTTAGGAAAACAACAGCAGTTTGCTACTACTTTAAAGATTGGCAACAAACAGCCTACTTTATTGAGAGTCACACTTCTGAGGGTTCTAACAGTTTTTTTTTTTTTTTTTAAATGATACTTTAACCCTTTCCTGGCTCACAAAAGAGAAATGGTTTGTGTGAATTGGAAAATACCCAAATGGCAATTCAGTGTGTCTAGAACATTTAATTAGAATTTAGGGAATCTCATTAACTAAGTCGTCAATTTAAAAATCTGTTTTATCTCAATTTTAAGAATTGTCTTGTTTTTTCCCTAAAACAAAAGGGAAACTTTGGAAATAGAAATTACAACTAAGACTATTTGGCTATTAGGAAAATTCTAAAATTGTTAAATAAGTAATTTGGAGTTATTGTCATCATGTGAAACCTAAAATTGGAACAAGAGGGATGAGGTGAAAGTCTTATCAGTTCACCTCCAAGTATAAGGTGTGCCACACCTTTCCCCCCTTCACAGAGTAGGGAGAGGTATTAAACAGCACAGAGCTGTTTAATGAAAACACTAAAAATAGTGGAGTGGGCAATAGCAGACTCAGCTCTTTTTTTCTGGGGTCTCTGTCAACTCCCCTTAATTTGTAAGCTTGCCAGTTTTTTGAAACTATCAGGGTAAGCAAGACCATCAGCCCTGAAAAATGAGCCTCTTTAGGATGTATAGTTTCTAAACAAGGAATGTATTTACTAAGAATCTATAAGCTTGTTATGATCAATCCTTTGGCATCATAATAAGTATAAACATATAAAGCATGTTAAACAATATCTCCTATGTGTGTAAATTCTGGTAAACTTTTAAAAATAAAGTATCTAGCCCTAACCTGTGATTCGTAGAATTTGCTATTAGAAATAAAATCTCTTGGGACTATAAATGATAGTCTTTTCAGTTTTGAATTTGATTGCCTGATCATTAAGTCAGTAACCCACTACTTGAGAGAAACACCATAAGTTACTCAGAGGAATGCCTTCCTGGACTGTTATAGGTGGATGGCTTATCTCAATCCATTCACCACTTAAGTGCCAACGTGATTTTTCTGAAGTATAGGTCTGATCATGCCCTCACCTGATCAATAAGCTCCAGGGACTCCCTATGTTACCTCCATGATCAAATATAAGACTTCTTGTTTGACATTTAAAGCTTTTCATAATTTAGTTCCTTTCCTCCGTTTTAAGCCTTAATTTCCTCCATGAATTTCCTGCATGAAAACCTCAAATGGGGTCACAAAGAGCTGGACACTATGTTGTTCAGTCCTTTCAGCTGTGTCCAGCTCTTTGTGACCCCATTTGAGGTTTTCTTAGCAAAAATACTGGAATGGTTTACCATTTCCTTCTCCCGGTCATTTTACAGATGAGCAAACTGAAGCAAACAGGATTAAATGACTTGCCCAGCATTACATAATTAGAAAGTATGTTGAGGTCAAATTTGAATTCACAGACAGTAGACCACCCAATTGTCTTCCTTTCATATTACTTTTATCCATTCTGTGTTTATCCTTTAGTTATTTGCATATCATTTTCTCCATTAGAACATGGGCTCCTTAAGGGTAGGGACTGTGCTGCTTTTCTTTGTAATCCCAACACCCAGAACTTAATAAATGACTACTGATTATATTAAGTATCTAACTGTGTGCAAGGCTCTTCACAGAAGTCTTATTCTGAGGTACCCTGGGCTCTTGAGATCTATGCCTGTGTAGCTGACAGAAGGTCTCAACTGTCCAACCTAGCAAAATCCAAAAAAGGTTCATGATCAAAAGGCTGGCCAGGAAGTGATGTTTTTTTTTTTGTTTTTTTTATTTGTGAACCACCATTTACCAGCTTTTATGAATTATAAAATCCAGCAGAATTGACAGAGAATCTGCTTCTCAGATGCAAAATAAAGAAAAATATATAACATACTTATTTTTTTTTTTTTTTAGAAAATAAGATGGATTTTCTAAAAGTACTCTTTAGGTTTTCTCATTAAAAACCTAAAGAGATTATATTAAATGAACTGATGCTGAGTGAAATGAGCAGGACCAGGAGATCATTATATGCTTCAACAACAATATTATATGATGACCAGTTCTGATGGACCTGGCCATCCTCAGCAACGAGATCAACCAAATTATTTCCAATGGAGCAGTAATGAACTGAACCAGCTACGCCCAGAGAAAGAACTCTGGGAGATGACTAAAAACCATTACATTGAATTCCCAATCCCTATATTTATGCCCACCTGCATTTTTTATTTCCTTCACAAGTTAATTGTACAATATTTCAGAGTCTGATTCTTTTTGTACAGCAAAATAACGTTTTGGTCATGTATACTTCTTGTGTATCTAATTTATATTTTAATGTATTTAACATCTACTGGTCATCCTGCCATCTAGGGGAGGGGGTGGGGGGGTAAGAGGTGAAAAATTGGAACAAGAGGTTTGGCAATTGTTAATGCTGTAAAGTTACCCATGAATATAACCTGTAAATAAAAGGCTATTAAATTAAAAAAAAAAAGAGAGAGAGAGATTATATTAAATGGATTATTTGTGAAAAAAGAAAATAAACCCATTATTAATAAGAGCTATCTAACCCCATTAAGAAACAATTATATGAAAGTAGCCTCATTTTTTTTTTTTGGGGGGGGGGAAGGGTCAGTCATGAAAATGCTACACACATACTCTTTGACCCAGGAGTGTTTCTCCTGGGCTTATATCCCAGGGAGCTCATAAAGGAGAGAAAGGGACCTACATGTGCAAAAATGTTTGTGGCAGCCCTCTTTGTAGTGGCAAGTAACTGGAAACTGAGTGGATGCTCATCAGTTGAAGAATGGCTATATAAGTTATGGTATATGAATGTTATGGAATATTATTGTTCTATAAGAAAATACCAGCAGGATGATTCTAGAGAGGCCTGGAGAGACTTACATGAACTGAGTGAAATGAGCAGAACCAAGAGATCATTGTACATGGCAACAAGAAGATTATACGATGATCAATTCTGAGGGACATGGCTCTCTTCAACAATGAGATGATTCAAACCAGTTCCAATTGTTCAGTGATAAAAAGAGCCATCTACACCCAGAGAGAGGACTGTAGGAACTGAATGTGGACCATAACATAGCATTTTCACTCTGTTGTTGTTTGTTTGCATTTTGTTTTCTTTCTCAGTTTTTTTTTCTTCTTGATCCAATTTTTCTTGTGCAGCAAGATAACTTTATAAATATGTATTCATATATTGGATTTAACATATTTTAACATATTTAACATGTATTGGACTACCTGCCATCTAGGGAAGGGTGCGGGGGGGAAGGAGGGGAAAATTTGGAACAGAAGGCTTTGCAAAGGTCAATGTTGAAAAATTATCCATGCATATATTTTGTAAATAAAAAGCTTTAATTACAAAAATAATTTTTAAAATGCTATGCATAAAGCCACTCATGATTTGCATAGGCAAATATAAAAATGAAAACAGAAATATATAATTAAGATATGCTTAATTATCTCAAATTAAATATATTTATGCATGCATCAAAACTATAACAGAAATATAACTGAAACATTAGCTTTATGAATTTTGAGCTGGTTAATTATCTAGATCAAAACAAAACAAAAATGCTAAGTGATAGAATGCCATGAAGATCCATCCTTGGCTCTTATTATTTTCCATATTTCTATCACTAGAAGACAACACATAACCACTTTATTAAATTTACAAGATCTGGGCTGATGGAAGTGCAAGAACATCTTAGCCCACTGGATAGTAGAATCAAGATCCAAAAAAGTTTCTACAGAATATAGGAGAGACTAAATATAAGACAATTAATTTTGTATAGATAAATTAATAAAGGTAATTCCATTTTACTTGGGTTCAAAAATCAGTTGCAAAAGTATAGAATAGTAGAAATGACTATATAATATTTAAAATAATGGTAAGGAAGGAACTACAGGTTTTAATGGATTGCAAACAACATGAATTAACAATGTGATATAAATGAAAGACAAAAAATGTATAGGATTTTAGGTTTTGTTAATAGAAGCAAAATGTTAAAATAATAGTTTTTGATAATCCAGTATCACACTCGGTTCTAGTTCTGGGTTTGTGTAGCAGATGTTGAGAATATTTCTCTCTCTCTTTTTTTTTTTTTTTTTTTAAAGAATATCAACAAATTAGAATGGTCAATTCCAAAATAGCAGTGGCATCCCACCTATCCCCTATTTCATTTCTGAAAATTTATCCAATGGCATTGCCATCTGCTTTGCTGCTGGGCCCTAAGGACCATGAAACCTTTCCACCTGAATTTAAAGTAAAACCTTCCCTGTATGTTGTGTCCCTCATTAAAGTATAAGGTCCTTGAAAAGATTTTTTTTCCTTCTTATTTATATCCATAGGATTTAGCACTATGCTTTGAACATGTTAAGCAATTAATAAATGTTTTTCATTCATTCATTTATGCATGACTTCTTCTTAGAGATGTGGCTGGAATTTACACTTCATGATAGGTTTAAAGGAAAAGCAGCAATAAGGACCCAACAGAATGAACCCTGCATTCTAGTCTTCATGATTTGGCCCATATGGCTGAGCAACTGTTCCTTTCCTACTTAATAACCTCCTCTAGGAAGACTTTCTTCATCTTTCTCAGCTAGAATCGTCATTTCTTCCTTGGTTTCACATAGTACTCTAAAGAACTTTGTACTTTTCTGGTGATCTTAACTCAATCTATTTTGAATTAATTACTTCTGTAAGAACCTTTGAGGGCAGGGATTGTATCTAGAGATTAGTACAATGTCCTGCCAAGGATTTACTTATCAAGTAAATCCATCATTAATATAAGCCAGACTAAATGCACTAAGAGTAAGTCACATCAGGTTTGCCTCATTTCCTTTCAGGCAAGGTCGATCATGAAAAATGCTAAACATAAGGAGCCTCTCATAATATTTGTGTAGACAAATGAGAAAGTGTAAGCATTTTTAAATGCCTTTAAAATTTTAATTGAATTTATTGAATGGTTTTGCTAGCATCAGGTTGTGAAACTAACTAGCCTGACTGTGTTTAATATCAATGTTATCAACTGGGCCCTGATTAGTGTGAATAATGAATCCCCTGAAGGCATAGTAGCATTATTAGAATTCACATTGCATATTGGGCTAGAACAATTACCATATTTTACATAATTATAACTTTGAATAGTACTAGCTTGAATACATGGACCACTTCAGGGGATTCATGTGCTCAAATTCAGATCTATCTGTCCTAAAACTCAGGGGGGAGAGGAAGGGAGATAAGGAAATGAACTTAGTAAAATGTTGAAGTCTGTATTTCACATGGCCTTTGCACATTAAGAAATCTTGACTTTTACTTTGAAATGCTTTTAAGAAATCTTTACTTGTACTCAGAAACTGACTTCTAGTTTCATTGGAAAAATGGCTTATCTGCATGGTTCTGCCTTTGAACCTTCTGGTCCAATAAAATAGCAACAATAACCCAGAAGTATAGGTTTATTGAAGCATAAAACCTATTACTTAAAATTCTACTACTTCTCTCTATTGGAGTATTGGTCGTCAGTCAGAAAAATCTGGCTCATGCAAGATATTACACTTATAGTGCAGACTACTTATCAGCTTTTCAGCCAAAGCTCCTTTGAAATATAGATCAAGGAGGAACAAGGGAATAGGGCCATGGAGGGGTGAGGGGGAAAGAGAGGACAGAAATCAATAGGCTATTTTACGACACTTCAGAAAATTTGCTCCCTTCAGCTCCCAAAGCAGAAAACCGAGCACTGAAGTAAAAACTTGGGGGAAGATGATGGAGGGCAACAGGATCACAAAGACCACTGTGAGTACTATGGTAATAGAGGCAACTATTTATCAAATGCTTATCAGCAAGTCATTTAACCCCTTTTGCCTCAGTTTCCTCACCTGTAAAGTGAACTGGAGAAGGAAATAGCAAGTTACTCTAGTATCCTCGTTAAAACCATTAAAAAGGGTCAAAAGGAGTCAGATAGAACTGAACAAGTGAACAACAATAGAGGCAGTAGACAGTCAGGAAGACATGAGTTCAAAACTTAGCCTCAGATGCGTATTAATTCTATTGGTCTCAGTTTCCTACTCTGTAAATGGAGGATAATTACCTCCCAAGATATAAGGATAAAATGATATATTTGGAAATTTGAAAATCTTAAAGTACTAAATAAATGCTATTATTACTATTGGATTTAAATGCATTTTTAAAAATGTATTGAGAATATAAAATATAAAGGGATAAGGAACTACTTTTTTTCCCTCTTTTTTTTCCATCAATGTTCTTGGTTTATTCAACTGTTTGTCAGTTAGCATTAGGTATACCAATGGTTGACTACATTTTGGGGAAGGGTTAGCCTCTTACCCCCACATTTTTGCATGCCTTCCCACATAGTTTGATAGCAAATATTCCTAGGGATACAAGAACTAGGGAAATTCAATCTTTCCTCTTCCCTGCCCTGATTCAACGTCCCAAGGCAGATCTTGTCAGCAGGCCAACTAGGCAAAACAGATTGTCTGCTTTGGAAATTATGACTCCTAGGATGTGTCCTAAGCAAATCCTTGTCCAAAAAGGCAAATGGCAGCAAATGTCCCTATGTTCTTATACAGATAGATCTCTTTTGAGAAAATGTAAGCATCTTGAGGTCAACAATTCTCATTTTTGTCTCCTGGGGGGGGAGGGGGAACGGCATTATTATTTTAACAAAACTCTAATTTCCCTGATGTAAAATTCTTAGTAAGAAAATACCATCAGGCCAGCTGGGAAGGAGGGAGGGAGGGAGGGAGGAAAGGAGAAAGAAAGGAAAGAAAGAAGGAGAAAAGGAAGGGAAAAGAGAGATGGAAGAAGAAAGAAAGAGTGAGGAAGGAAGGGAGGAAAGAAGGAAGAAAGGAAGAGAGAAAGAAAGATGAAGGCAGGAAGGAAGGCAGGCAGGAAGGGAAAGAAAGAAAACATACCTCTCTAAATGAGATGGAAAAGGTTTCCTCTTCTCAAAAGTCTCTCCACTGGGACTAAGCTTGTTCATTCTAATTTTGCAACATTTACTTTCAATTGTTTTGTGGATATTCTCTCCATTTCCATTGTTATAGTCAAGCTATATTTCCCTGGCTCTGGCTGCTTCATTTTACATCAGTTCAATTACATTTGATTTAAAAATAGAAGGAAGCACTATTCTTCCACAATATAGGCCAAAAGAATTCTGCAACATTCCTGCTGTATCAAAGGTTATCCAAGTTAAAGAAAGAAAACCTTGGGCTTGAGAGGTAAGAGAGGAAGTTTTAGGACCTGTTCTTCTAATAGCTGAAAAGATATATAATCCAAAATTTCATAGCATTATCTTCAAAATGAGAATGTGGCATCAATGATTTAATCTTTCTTTCTGTTAACTCCTCTCAGTGCTCTTCTTACAAACGTTTTATTAATTTGCACGTAATTTTAATTATCTGTATTACTTATTATTTCCATCCTTTATTTTGTTGTTATTCAGTCATGTCCAACTCTTTGTGACCCCATTTAGAGTTTTCTTAGCAGATATACTAGAGTGATTTGCCATTTCCTTCTTCAGACTATTTTACAACTGAGGAAACTGAGACAAACTGAGTTAAGTGATTTGCCCAGAGTCACTCACCTAGTGTCTGAGGCTGGATTTGAACTCACATTGAGTCTTCTAGACTCCAGGCCTCTGCTCTATCCACTATGCCCATTCCATGCTCTATTCATTTCTCTTAAGTCTCAATTGGGCAATGAATTCTCTGGATATCCATGTTAGTACTCATTTCTCCCCCTACCTGATCATTAGCTTTCTTAAGAAAGGGGAAAAAAAAAGAAAAAGAAAAAAGAAAATATAAAGAAGTAGGCTTTGGTCTGCATTCAGACTCCATCAGTTCTTTCTCTGAAAATGAATAACATTTTTTATCTAGTCCCTCAGAATTATTTTGGATCACTGTATTGTTGAAAATAGCTAAGTCAATCAGAATGGATCATCATACAATATTGTTGTTACCATGTCACAATGTTCTTCTGGTTCTCCTCACTTCACTTTGCATCAGTTCCTATAAGTCTTCTCAAGATTTTCTGAGATAATCCCAGCAAGGGGATGGTTTGGTAACCTCCATTTCTATTTGATTTTGACAATGATTTTAAAGGATGCTGCTATGGAGACATAAGAAACAATTGGAAAAGAATATAAAAAATAAAATATAATTGTTAAATTTGTGTGTGGCAGATAAAGAAATTTAGAGATGGGAAAGATGAAGTAGTCTACAGGAGAGCCACACATGCTTAATTTTCCCAAATATCATATTACATCTCTAGTCTTTGTGTCATTGCATTGCCTACAATGGTTTCTCTCTTCAATTGTACCTCTTGGAATCCCTGGTTTCCTCCAAAATTCCACTCCAGCACCATCTTCTACATCAAGGATTCTTAAAACTGTGTGTGTGTGTGTGTGTACGATGGCCTCCTTTGTCAATGATGATTATGGAGTCCCCCTTGTCAAAATATTATTTTTACATGCATAAAACAATGTATAAAACAAAATATATTGGATTACAAAACTAATTATATAAAATTTGGTTACTAATACATTGGGGAAAAAACTCATGGATTCCACTTTAAAAACTCTAATTCCATATAAAACCTTCCTAATTTTCCTACTCCTCAAACATCAGAGTCTACCTCTTTGATGTTGTTGTTTGTCCTTCCTTCTCAAAGAAAACCATGACATCAGGGAGGTGATGCTATGACATGCAAGGGAGTTGGATTTCAGTGAAGAAGGACTGGACAGAGTCACCGGCTCACTTTCCCCTCCAGAGCCATCTGGGTCCAGTGGCCAGATGTAGATCACAATGATAGAAGATAGCTCTGGATGCAGTGGGAGACCTTGGCATTTTAAGCCAAGGTCTTCAGTGGATCTCGGTTTATCTCGCCTTATGGCCAGAACCTTACCTCTGTTGAGTATTTCAATGATTATTTTTGTAATGTTTGCCTCATTAGATTGTAACTCTTAGCAGACAAGGGACTGAAATTGTTTTTCTTTGTATCCCTAGTGCTTAATGTAATGCTTGGCACATACATGTTTACTGATTTAATAAATCCTTATTATATGTCTATGTTACTTTGTTACCACTATTTCCTCTCTCCTTTAAATGTAAGCTCCATGAAGGCAGAAAATCATTTCACTTTTGTCTTGCTTGCCTCAAGGTCTAGCACACAGCTGGCACTTAATAAATGCTTGTTGACTATCCATGTTTCTGCTCCAGGTACTTCTTCTATACCACCTGTGAATTATTATTTGGACCAATTTTAACACTTAATTATATTTTATACTGTATTGTTCATCCATTGTTTCTCAAGTCACCCTGGCAGTATCTTTTAACTTCCTTGATGGCAAGATTGGACTTAATTCTGGTCACCTTTGGCGACTGTCATAGTTGTAGGTAAATTGACTCACAACTTATCATTTGGCCTTCTCTGGGCCCTATATTGCACTCTATTTATTTTTCACATCTAATAGAGACTAAGTAACCATAATAAATAATGGCCTAGCATTTCAGGACATCATGAAAGCAATAATGTACCCATAAAGTTTATGATCCCTACACTGAACAAAATCTTGAAGTCTTTATTTCTTCACAAAACTCAATGTTTAAGAAGGACAGAACCACTGTAAGTGTTAGGGCCTGACACCCATTACACATGAACTATTTTATTCGTGCTTCGGTAACCAGAAGTGTTAATAGAGAAGGAGAGGGTAGGACAAGAGTTTTTGGCAATTGATAGAAGCCCCTATCAACATTCTTTAGCTAGTTATGATTATATAACATTTTATTTAAAATTGATTTCTGATGAGGGTCAAAAGTCATTGAAAAGTGTGTTTATGTTTTAGTGATGCATCATCAGCTAACTACAACTACAAGAAAATTAGCATCTGTCAACAGCATTACTCAACTGCATGTGGTGGCAATTAATGGACAATAGTGGTAGTTACTCTCATTTTTGAGAGATCAACTCTACCACCAAAGTTGTCCATTTTTTATACTAAATTAAGTTTGTTACTACTTAATCAGTCACTTAATTTTTCTCTTCCAACTCAAGTAATTTCTAGTAGATGAAGTATGGTAATGGTAGATTTTCAATCAGAAAAATCAGTGTTCAACTCCTACATTTGACACATTCTGGCCATATGACTCTGGGTAAATCACTCAACCTTTCCATGCATAAAGAGCCTAAATAGTCTTTAAGACTAAATTGTAATACAGTTTTTAATCTACATTAGTAGATGGGAATTCTTCACTGGGAGTTTCCTGCACCAGTAAACTTAGGGGTCAGGCCAAAATAAAATCATCAGTAAAATTTTAACATTTGCTTCAGAACCTATTTAAATATTTTCTAATTTAGCAACTGGAATTTTGAAGCAATAAATACAACTGCCAATTCCTGCTCAAATCTGGTCCTGAATAGTCATCATTCTGTTCTGGGACTATCATTTGTTTTGATGTATCACTTTATACCTTTCCTAAACCCAGAAGTAGTGGCAAAGTGTTTAGTTTCTAAGACCATCTTGTTAAAGTGTACTACAAAGTCTGCTGCCAATCCTTCCTCTGAGCCTTTCTAATTTGTCATATAGTACCTTCTCTGGGACTTGTACCTCTTTTCCTTTGAAATCTGCTCCAAAGACAGACAACAAACAAGCAGCAGTCCCAAGTGTCCTCTACCAATGTTGCAGTTCTGATTGTATTGATGCCTTGTTGGAGTATCTCAAAATATTCACTGAGAAAGATAAATATCAACCATCCCTATTGAAAGAATCAATGCAGCCTTGAAAGGGCATAAAGAAAGGAGGGAAATTTGGCCAAATTGAACTACTTCATAAGGAATTTCAAGCTTTGAGATTCAAAGCCATACCATTAAATATCTCGTAACATACATAAAGCATACCTCCACAAAATTCCTCTACACAATTTTACACAATTCCAATCTTTCTTCGATTACAAAATCATCAAAGGGAAGAAGTGAAAAATGCAGAAAGGATACTAAAAATTTAAAAACAAACAAACATGTGATATGACTAATTCAACAATAAATTACAATAAATAAAATTATTGATGACCCCAAAGAGCTTTTATTTATATTGGTTATAGCTATTGACATTTATCATAGTGGAAATGAAAACATTATTATTATTAAAACAGTATTAATCACACAGACCTCCTGAAAGTGTCTTGGGGACCACCCAGGATCCTAAGCACATACTTTGAGAACTGTAGGTTTATACTAAGGAAATACCTTCAACAGGCTAGTCTGACCTTAGCATGGAGGAGTTGATTCCCAAAGAGCCTAACACCTCTAGGGAATAGCTAATATATCAGAAGCATCTGGATTAATACACATTTCTTATATATTTTAGAGATAGAGACAAGAGAACAGTCAGTCCCTGATTATATCAGGAGAAAAACCCATGAGTCAGCAGACATACAAATGAAACAGTATTCCATCATCATTAGAACATGGCTTCTTCTCATTCCTATTCATGCCCCATTGCTCACCCCCAAACAGTTGCTCCTTCTTCCTGGTGACTGTTATACTCACAGGCAATTATAGCACACACACTCCCCACTTATTCATCATTTAGTTGTGCTACTGTAGAACATAGATTTGGTTCCTTTAATCTTCCCTCTCCTATGGGTGAATGACTTTCAATTTCTTGCCCAGAATGCAAGGGAATAACTACACTGGCAGAGAATCAACAACACTACTAAATCACTACTCTTAATGACACAAATAAATATGATTTGAAAAACTAAAAGACTTGAAGGGAGAAAGAAAATGAGAGGAAGGAAAGAGAGGAGTGAGACAGAGACAGAAGAGGGTGAAAAAGAGAAAGGGGATACAAAGAAGAGAGAGAGGAGAAAAAGGAGAGAGTACAGAAAAGAAAGAAGTGGAAGGGGAAAAGGGAGGAAAGAGAAGGGGGAAGAGTAGAAGAAAAATGAAGAGAAAGATAAAAGAGGAAGAGCAGAGGCAGAGTAGAAGAAGAACAGAAGAAGGGAAGAGGAAGATAAAGAAAAGAAGAAAAGAAAAGGAAGAGAAAGAGAAGAGGAAGGAAAGAAGGGAAAAGGAAGAAAGAAAAGAGTAGAAGAGCACAAGAAGGATAGAAGAAGAGAGAGAAGGATGAAGAAAAGAGGAAGAGAAGAGAAAAAGAAAGAGAAGTTATGAGAAAGAGAAGAGGAAGAAAAGGGGAAAGGAAGAGGAAGGGAAGAAGAAGAGAAGAAGAGAAAGGGAAAAGACCTCGAGTTCTCTGGCCCCTCTACAAAACTGGTACCATACTAGAAATAGGTCATAAGTCTAAAGAAGACTATGAAGAAACAAGTTATATGAAAAAAGCTCTTAATACAGCCACAGCTTATTTGATTTCCTAGTTACTAGTATCTGCTTTCTCTAATCAGCTCTTGTAGGGCTGTTATACTCTCCTACTCAGAGTATGTCAGTGGTTTCCCTTTGTTTACCAAATAAAAAACAAAGTCTTCAACCTCTTAGTTAAGGTCCTCCACAATCTGGTTCCTCCAAATTACTTCTTTGGTCTTATTACTCTTTATGCATTATATGTTACTATCAAACCAAAATTCTCACTAATTCATACATTCTACAGTTCCCACTTCTCTAGGCATATTTCATTCATCTCTTCAGAATGAATACTCTATAAATTTTCAAATGATCAATATGCATTTATGAGAGTAGAACTCTGTGTCAGGCAATACCACAGGCAATGCAATAACACAAAATACTGGATTAAGAATCAGAGGGCCTGGTTTTGAATATTGGCTTTGCCATTTGCTACCTGTGTGACTTTGGGCAATTTTTTTTTCCTGCCTCTCAATTTCTTCATCTTTAAAATGATGAACCTGAACTAAATGAGCCTAAGTTCTTTTATAACTCTAATTCTGTGTTTTTATAATACATACATGTTCTAAATACCTATATATGTTCTATAACAACATATATGTTCTAAAATACAAAGGCAAAAGTCAAATAGTTTGGTTTCTCAAGAACTTGTCAATCTCTTGTTCTGCCTTTGTTTCCCTATCTCAGTTTCCCTGAATTGTTCTGCCTCAGTTTCCCTGGTGGCAATCCCCCCCTTCCTGGCCTTTAGGGATGAGACAATTAGAGCTGCAGAGCTCTGATCACTGGAGTTCCAAAGAGTCATAAAAATCCAGATGGCTTATCTCAAATGTTTGGGTATCTTCTGCCTCAGACATAGGGTCTCCTAGCTTCTTCCCAATTTATCAGAATTTATGATCCTTTCTTACTCCCTGACGTGTTAGAACTGAATTTATGGTCCTTTCAAATTCGACTCAACCAGTGCTCTACCTGTCCTTGCCTTTGTTTACCTGATCACTGGAGTCTCTGGAATCCCTTGCTCATTGCTGAATACTTTGAGACAAGAGTCCAATTCAGCCAACTAGCTAAGATGACTTGGCCAGTCTTGCTCTGCGCTAATAAGATATTAAACCCCTCTCTAATCTCTATTTTGCCTCAATTTCTCTGGCATTACACACTCTCTCCAGCATCTCTATATCTTTTAAAATCCTTCCCCCTTCCTTCAAGACCCAGCTGAGCTTTCACCTTCTCCAGGAAGCCTACCCTGATTTCTCAGCAAGAAGTGATCCCTCCTTTCTCAAGTTCCTCTCCTATGAATTTAGAACACTAAACTTTTTATATTTGTGTCTCTCTTCCCCTCCCTCCCACTAAACTTTAATCTTCTCCTGGACAGAGAGATTTTGTGTTCCCAACACCAACAAAGTATCGTGCATACAGAAGATATTAATGGGTATTTATTGAATGTCATTCAACCATCATTTATTAAGCACATATGATGTATGGATTGCAAAAGGATGACCACCATCAGAGCATACTTAAAAGTACTAGATTTGGAGACAAAGCATTGTCTCTTTCTACCTATTTGACTGCGGGAAGAAGTCATCATTTATTATTTCCTGGAACTCAGCTTTCTGATCTGTAAAGTGAGGGTATCTTTAAAACAAAGATCCTAATGTTTTAAGATTATACAGGAGAGTGCTCAACAAAGCAGACTTGCTGAGATGTTGAGAAATAATCCAAACAAAGCTGGGATATAGACACTACTGCTCTTCTAATCTAATCTTCCAAACAGAGGTGAATAAAGTGTCGGTCTCTATCAGGAGAACCTGGATTCTCCTGACTTAGACACTTACTAGTTACATGAATTTCTGCAATTCACTTGACTTTCTCTGCCTCAGTTTCTTTATCTGTAAGATGTGAGATTTGGATCAGGTGACTGACAAAGTCCCTTCCACCTTGAAATTTGTTATCCTATTTTCTCTTGCCTCTAAGTCTTTTTATAAGCAATCTTTCATCCCTATAATATTCTCCAGTTGATGTTAAAATTCCCTTGGTTTCTCTATGACTCAATCCAAGTGTCACCTCCTAACAGGAGATTCATCTAGATACCTTCAATTGTTATTGACTTGTCCCTAAAAATTGCTTTATATAGACTTTATATTCAATTGAAATGAATTCAGCACAGAATCCCAAAAGACCATTTATCTAAAAGGAAAAGTCTGAAAAAAATATTTTCTACTCACTGTTAGAAGGTGAATTCTTTGAGAACAGGGATTGTCTCTACTTTTTTCTATGCCTCTATATTTCCAAAATTGGAAAATATATTTGGTTTTCATATAGTAAAAGCTTAATAATTTTTTATTCATTCATTGAGACAAAGACATAAGCTGATAGCAAATTACAGATTTATTTAACCATACCTATGTACCTAGCAGCAGGCCAGTGCTCTTCCTCAACACCTACAGGAAACTTTCACTGTGAATATTGCCAACTGCTAAGAGAAGGCCAGTAACTCAGAGGGGCATAAACATACAGAAGACATATTTAAACACAGGAAAGATCCAAATGATCCAAAGCCCATACATGGAGAGATCTACCCTTTGTATCTTTTTCCTTCCATGTTCTTCAAGTTACAATAACTGTTTTCCTCAGGCAAGACTACTATCTTCTACCAAATTCCATAAACATTACTGCTATTCATCATTCTTGAATCCAAAGACTGCAAATTCTCCCTCTAAAAAAATGACAAAATCATATTCCCTCCTCCCCAAAAAAAGACAATAAAAACCCACCTCAAAATCCAACCTGGGTTACCCTCTTCAGTGAGATATCCCTGGACCACCGGAGTAAACTCCCCTTTAGGTAGTTGTTATCCAGATATAAAATCCTTATTAGAAATAAATAATGGTTTGCCCCTAAGCTTCAGCTGCATAGTCCAATGGTTAATGTGACAATTCAAAATTGATTTTTTTTTAAAGTATTAAATACCGTCTGCTAAAGTCAGTGTGATAACAAGAAAATAACACTGTGCAGTGTTGCTTAGAATGTATGTCTGAGTGGGGTCAGGTTGCTCACTGGGTGGTGATGTCTAAGTGATGTTGGAGCACAGGTCAAAGTTAACATCTGCAATTCAGCCTCCCCCTGATTCGTGTATTGAAATATAATTCAGTAGAATGAATTGCTAGACATGTCTAAACCCTCTGAGAAATGACAGATATTGATGAATGCTGCTAGCAAGATATATGGACGGAAACAGCAAATAAATAGAACCATTTTTTCTAGGAGGCAGTTGTGGATATGTGGAGCAGCTGCTAAACTACTTGCAATCTCACTGATTTCTCTTCCTCCTCCTTCTTCTCCTCCTCCTCCTCCTCATTCCATCTGCTTTCTTTATCCTATTCAACTCTGCAGGGAAAACCTCTCCCAAGAAAGCCAAATGAAACTTCCTAGCAAGTACAAAAGCAGTTTCTTTTTTTCCAATCTCACTGCCTCCAAACTCTTGCAGTCGTTTTTAAATGCTACAGAAATAATCTGCTACTAGATCAGCTAGGTGGTGCAATGGATAGAGCACCAGCCTTGAAGTCAGGAGACCTGACTTCAAATCTGGTCTCAGACACTTAATACTTCCTAGCTGTGTGACCCTGGGCAAGTCACTTAACCCCAACTGCCTCAGCAAAATAATAATAATAATAATAATAATAATCTGCTACAAAAATATTCCCTTCCATGAAGCCCTATCCTAACCAGGTCACTTTTCACTGTGTGGAGTCTATTCCCACCCATCTTCAGATCTACAAAATGGCCCAAAGTTCTTTACCAGATGATTCTAATCTACCTAATGGCATTCACTTCCCACTCCAGCTCATTATCATCCATTTTCATAGATTTAGCCTTTTCCTTCATGTCTTGGAACACCTGAAATAACTTAGCTATTCCCATCCATCTTTGAAAATTTCCTTATTCTATAATGCTTTCCTCATTGAAACAACACTTGATTTTCTCTAAACAATCATGCCTTTTGGGTAACCATCTCCCCAGCCCAATCACTGAGATTGCTTACATATCACCTGTTGTAGCTTACATACATAGTTCCAATTTTCTGTTTCTGTATCCATGGATACAAACACTTAAGTGAATTTTACCTTTGAATCAACTGTGTCCTTTTTCAAGTACAAGCATCCTGTGGGACAGGCACTACATGCCAAATCATCCCTTTATCTATTATTTAAACTGTTATCAAAATTAGAGAGTCAATCTATTCATGCCCTAACCAAAACTAGGATAACTTTTAACTTAATTTTTTTTAAGCTGCCAAAGAAATGATTCCATTAATCCAAGATACATTCTCAAAGTACATTATGTTACTGCAATACATAAGACAGTAATTCACACTTTTAATGTGGTGCCTTGTGTTTTGAAGGGATTCTGAATAAAACCCATAGGACTATCTTTTTGCATACTCAAAAATTGCTTGACATATCCAAATTACTTAGAAAATCCTACATCTCTTCTACCACACTAAGCATTCTTGACATTAGCCCTAAATTTAAACAGTTAGAAAAGAGGCCAGGGAGTTGTGCTGTTACTTGTCATTAGTGTAAGCAGTCCACAAAAGACAAAAATTAAAGAAAGAAAGAAAGCAGCCCCAGGGAGGTAAGATTTGAGCTTTACTTGGCAGCAGAGTTTAAACAGAAGTAGGAATAGAACAAAGCTACATGGAGCCCCTTGATATAACTTCTCACAAAATGGCATGGGTTTTTGTTGTTGTTGTTGTTTTGGGTCTCTCTTTCAGAACTTTAGGGACACATGGGCTATACCATAAAGATTTTCTTGGGCTCTCCTGGAAGCTTCTCCAAAATAGTGATTTTCAAGCTTTTTGGTCCCTTGATACTCTTAAAATTATTGAAGATCACAAACAGTTTTTGTTTATGTGGGTTACATTTATTAACATTTACTGTACTTCAGTTGAACTATGAAAATAGTTTTGATCTCATAGGCTCACAGAGAAGGCCTACAGTCCCCAGACTGATGAGGTCTTGGTAACTAATGGGATTGGTAGAGGAAAGCCTGAAATACCGATAAGGTTAAAATACTTCCAAGGCAGCAGATAATGGCACTGATGGAGATCAGCTCAGCTTTACAGACCCACTCTTGTGGAGGTCTGGGGAAACTCCACCTTACTTACTTATCCTCCACCTTACCACTCCAATCAGATGCCAAACCCCCAATCTTAAATTTCCCCTGAAACGCAGCCATAGCCATCTTGGCTGAATCTCTTTTGGGTTAGCCTCCCACACCTTTCTACCTTGTGGTATATTTTCTGTCACCTCCTGTCCCATGCCTCATGATGTCATTCTCCTTGTTACAGCTAATTAATTATTTTAGGGTGCTCAGCTTCTCTATGGATTTAGCCTGCCTGTCAATGGTGTACTCCCACCTCATGAAGTATTCCCTTTCTTCTGGTAAACTTTGAGCTCCACTAGGGATCTTGTCTTTTCCCTTGTCAAATTGTTAAAAAAAACCCTTTTCTTTGTTTACTAGAAGCTCTCCCAATATTATTTATATTTATTGCTCTTGGTATCCATTTTTTAACCTCTTCATTTTATTCATAATTTCTTTTTATAAATAAAAGTATATTTTGGTAATGAAAAAGTCATTGCAATAAGAAAGCCACTGTGAGTTCTTTATTTGTGAATTCCTACCAAACCCCCCCATCATTTGGGGCTGGACCTCAATATCATCAAGATCATATTTTGAGAAACTACTCTAAAAAGCTGCTATTTCTTTCATGTGGGTCTTTTCACTCTCTCCAAAACCCTCTATCCCTCCTCCATAGTCCCCCAAAGTTTGGAAACTCAACAATGTTTATTAAGTAGTTGCTGGGAATACAGAGATGAAAATGAAACACTTCCCGTCTCCAAAGGATGTATATTCTACCAGGAGACACAAAGTGTACACAGATTATTATGAAACGAATTAAAAAGTGAAAAGGATAAGAGGAAGGCAGAAGAACAGTTTCATTCAGATATAATACTAGGCATGAATTTACAAAGAAAAGGAGCTAACATTCATTTTCAGTATCCACTTTCAAGGTGCTATTATTCTACTGGAATGTAGAATGTACACACAGAGAGACATGGAATTTAAATTACATAATTTGCCTATATTTCATGTAATATGGTTTTTATGTAAAGGCCACCATTATTGACTGGCCCCCTTCCTTGCTAGGGCTGTTTTCTCCTATTAGAGAAGTAACTTCAGGGCAAATCATCAAAGGAGATGGAATATTTTTCTACTTTAAATCTCCTTTTCTGCTTCATTTTGTGGAGGCTTCTGGTCCTTATCCAGCCTCCAAGCAAAGCAAGGCAAGTGTCCTAACTTCCTAGGAGGTCAATAATTTCCAAACAATAGCTCTCCTTGCAAACCATTCAAAACTTCAAACTTTCTAATCCTTTCACTTAGTGATAGAGCTGCCTCTTCCCCTGATTAAAGAAAGCCGGTGGGAGAGTGGGTATGGCTTATGTTAGGGACCATTTCCCTCACACATTTGAAAATAGTACCTCATTATGACAATAATAGGTATTAAGAAAGTATGAGTTATAGGTCTGGTTTTATCAGTAAATATCTGGCAAAGTCACCTAATTAGCTATGAGCTTACAGTTTCTTCATCATCTGCATAACAGAAATAATACTACTATTACAGTGCCTACCATATAGGGCTAGTGTGAGAAGAATACTTTCTTTGTAAACATTAAAACACTATATAAATATATTGTTATTGTTAGTAACAATAAAGCAGTATTAACATTTCTTGTAATTTCAAATTAGACAATGTCATTTTATTTTTTCCTATTTTATTTAACTGAAATCATTCTACATCATCAATTTCAGAACTCTATATATTCAAATGTATTCTCCTGGCATTGATTGCACAGATGATCCAGCTTTGTCCCTCTTTTTATAAAAATATTTCTTTAACTGGGAAGATGTTCAGGGGAATCTTTACAGAAGTGACAATGCTGACACTTGGAGGGAGATATAAAAGGCAGAGCTGATGAGGAAAGGAGTGCAACATAAGTAGAAGGTATGGTTGGTGGGAGTAAACTGCAAGAGGAGGTAGAACCCTGACCTTAGAATACAGCCACCAGGGGATATTGGTTAGAACAGAAGTGGGGATAAAGAGCAACTGATTAGAGTAAGATGGTGAAAAGCATTAAAAGCCATACTAATGAATTTGCATTTTATTTTAGAAGGAGGAAGGCATAAATGATAAGTTTTCAGTCACTCAGGAGAGTGATGTGATCAGACCTACATGTTGGCAAAAATTATTTTGTTCTATGCTTTTGTCTCCTAGGTTCAGAAGTCATTCAAAAATTCTCAATTTTCAATTGAATCTGATGTTTTGTGACCCCATTTGAGGTTTTCTTGACAAAGATACTGAAGTGGTTTGCCATTTCCTCCTCCAACTCATCTGATAAACAAGGAAATTAAAACACACTTAAGTGTCTTCCCTAGGGTCACACAGCTAGTAAGTGTCTGGGGCTAGATTTGAAGTCAGGAAGATAAGCCTTCCTGAGCCTGGGCCTGGAACTCTATTCATTGATAGTATATTCAAATTTAATGCAGTTCATAAATAAGGAATCTAAAATGCAATATGGTAGAGACAGAGAAGAAGAAAGTCAGAGAAAAAGAAAGGGGAAAACAGAAAAGAGGAGAAAGGAAAATGAATAAGGAGAAAAGGGGAGAGGGGGAGCGAGGGGGAAAAGTTAGAATGTAAGAAAGGAGACAAGAAAAAGGGAGAGAAGGGAAACAGGGGAGACATTAAACATATTGGATGCCTTTAAGGTTTCCAAAGAAATCAGATGTGTACAGTGCACACTTCTGATACATATTCAAGTTTCTCTTGGGAACAATCCATCAGAACAGGAATAGTTATAACTATTCCTTCTAACCCTCTTGGGAGAAGTTAGTAGTACCCCCACACATGGTTGGAACAACCAGAGAACTACTACCACAACATTTATACAGGGCTTTGAGGTTTATAAAATGCTTTACATCAGTTATCTCACTGATTCACACAACACTAGTGGGTAAAGGTTATTATCCTCATTTCACAAAAGTGAAAATAGAGGCTTGCCCAGGGACACACAAGTCAATACATGTCCAAGTCAGGATTCAAATTTAAATCTTTCTGTCTTCAAATCCCATGCCCACGCCTTTGTGTGACCCAACTGCCCATAAAAACTGTAGAATATAGGGTGGATGTTGTTATTTGTCCTTCTCAAAGAGGATCATGACCTCAAGGAGGTGATGGCATGACATGCAAGTGAATTGGATTTATGTGAAGAAGGGACTTTCTCTGCTTAAGTCATCTGGGTGTAGTGGTCAGCTATAGATCAGGATGACTGGGGATGGCCCTGGATGCAGCAAGAAACCTTGGCTTTTTTTAGGCTAAGATCTTCAAGCGGTCTCAGTTTGATTGAAGCAACTGTCCAATCAGAAATTAAGACTAGGTTTAAAATGAGGCAGAGAATGGCCTCTTTTACTTAGTCAAAAAAGAAAAATCCATCTAGAAGGGAAAGAGTCAGGATTTCTAGCTAAAACAGAAACGATTGCTATTTACATTCACTTAGACAAACAGGGACCAAACAATGACCTAGTGAGGCTTGGCCTGGAATCTCTTTGGTCAGTCAATGAGAAGCAGTAATCTGGGTTTAAGACCTGATCCTTAAGAAAGAAATCTAACCAGAAAATCCCAAAATATCTCGTAAGGTTTTAGCCATTAAAATTTACACTTCTTTGGGCAAAGCACCTGTAGGTAAGGGTATGTGGACAGAGGGAAATAAAGAGGGAAAAACAAAGAAAAGATACAAGACCCTAAGAATAATAGCTGCTATACTCCAAGACTTCTGCCATCCTTCTGATGGATCAGTGTTTCTTTCAATGGTGTAAATTAAAATCCATCCTTGGGTCCCAGTCCTATGCAACCACATCCTCATTAAGTCCATTCAATAAATAGGCTGAGGGATTTAGCTATGTTCTCTTCATTTTGCTATCTACCGTGCTGTCCTATGGGTATCCTGCTTTAAAACATTTTGCCAATACTCTTAAAAAAAAAAAAAAAAGTATGGTTTAAAAAAACATTATACATCACATTCTCCTATTGCCAAAGTCAAAATGAAAACAAGGACAAGTAGCCTGCTTTGTCTGTTAGCATATCACCTACAAGTTACAGCATTTACTGTCTAAACTTCTGGTCTATTATTTTGCCACTTACTGCTTCTGAGAAGTCAAATGTCAGGATGTGATTAAATTTCAGCTAATGCACAAGCATGCTACCTCATGCTGATGTTAGAGTAGCACTTCCATTGAGATTAAGAACCCCTCACATTCCTGTAAGAATCTCCTTCTGCGTTCCAAGGGTCTGCAATGTACTATGCAGAGGTATATTGCTGTGTACTTATTTCAATCACTTGCAAACCCAATTCTCATGAGAAAAAGACCGTGATATCACTTTTCTGCCCATTCTGTTAAAAGCATTTATTCTCTGTAGGGTCTCCTCCATGAATGGTAATAGAGGTGTTGAATAGATGCTATTGGGGGAGTCACAAAGGGCAAATTCAAACAGACTTTTCACATGGCAAGAGCATAAAATCAGATCCAACAAGCTGGCAACTGGAGATAGCAGGGCATAGTGTATGCTCAATAAATATTTGTTGAATGAATGAATGATCGATCCTAACTCAAATAGGATTGCTCAGCTTCTTAAGGAAAGCACACATTCATGTGCGCATGCGTGTGTGCACACACAGCCTCATCATTTTCTACATATCAACTAACTGCAATGCTC